>NC_079477.1:35985714-36100331 GCF_026230105.1 Diorhabda sublineata
AAACTTGGATTTCTTTAAATTAAAGCATTGGGAGGTAGTTTTTTAAAGATTTATAGCCAATTTTGAATATCTGAGGATATTGCATAAGAATTTTTGATTTTATTTCCAAAAAACTTGGATTTCTTTAAATTCAAGCATTGGGAGGTAGTTTTTTAAAGATTTATAGCCAATTTTGAAGATTGGACGTCCAATTTTGAATATCTGATGATATTGCATGAGAATTTTTGATTTTATTTCCAAAAAACTTGGATTTCTTTAAATTCAAGCATTGGGAGGTAGTTTTTTAAAGATTTATAGCCAATTTTGAAGATTGGACGTCCAATTTTGAATATCTGATGATATTGCATAAGAATTTTTGATTTTATTTACAAAAAACTTGGATTCCTTTAAATTCAAGCATTGGGAGGTAGTTTTTTAAAGATTTATAGCCAATTTTGAATATCTGATGATATTGCATGAGAATTTTTGATTTTATTCCCAAAAAACTTGGATTTCTTTAAATTAAAGCATTGGGAGGTAGTTTTTTAAAGATTTATAGCCAATTTTGAATATCTGAGGATATTGCATAAGAATTTTTGATTTTATTTCCAAAAAACTTGGATTTCTTTAAATTCAAGCATTGGGATAGCCAATTTTGAAGATTGGACGTCCAATTTTGAATATCTGATGATATTGCACAAGAATTTTTGATTTTATTTCCAAAAAACTTGGATTTCTTTAAATTCAAGCATCGGGAGGTAGTTTTTTAAAGATTCGTAGCCAATTTTGAACATTTAGCATCTAATCTTGAATACCTGATGATATAGCATGAGAATTTTGAAAAAATCGAATAATATATCCAAGAAAACTTGTGTTTCTCTAAATTCAAGCATGGAAGGAAGTTTTTTCAAGATTCATAGCCAGTTTTGAAGATACTTGATGATATTTAATGACAATTTCGGTTATATTTTCAGAAAAACTTGACTTTCTCTAAATTCAAACATTCAGAATAAATTTTTTCGATGTTTGTAACCAATTTTTAAATTTTACGTAATTAATAATAAACAAAAATTACTATAAATCATATTCAATCCCAAAATAATTTCCAAATATTCATTTTAATATATTTCCACTCAATATTTACAAATGCCTAAAAGGTAATTATCAATATTTATAATAAAATAAAAATACTTCATTTTTCTTATTAAACAACAATTTATTTACTATGCATAAAGTCCTTAATGACTTTCTTTTTTCATCTAAATAAATATTAAACATAAATTTCGTTTATTAATAATATTTAACGTTCCAATTCCAAAGTATACAGGGTGTTTTCGGAATTCAAAATTTGTTTTTTTAAATACAAAACCTTCGTCATCATTAAAACAAAAAACTGTAGATATTATTTAGATTTTATTAATTATTGACTGTGCCCTGTATGATTTATAAATATTATTGATTTTTTTTAAATATATCCCCATCCTGTATATGCGATTTTTTTATACTGCGTTATATTTCGTATAAAATTTTTCTTATTAATTGATTCAAGACAGTTTTTTTATGAATTAGTGACTATTTTATGAATTAATTTCAAGCACTTTCTTTATAAATAGTGTTATTTCTTCTATAAAATGAGTTCTGGCACTTTATAAATCAATTTTAGGCACTTTTTTATAAATAGTGATACTTCTTTCATTAAAAAGCTAAGGCCATCTACAAATTTGTTCCACACATTTTCTTTTATAAATTAAAGCCGATTTTTTTCATAAATTGAACCCTCAATAGATTTTATAAATTACTTTCAAGCACTTTTTTTATAAATAGTGATTTTTTTTTGTAAAAAAAGTTGATGCAGTTTGTAAACTTTTTTTATAAATATTGATACTTCTTTAATAAAAAAGTTAAGGCCATCTATCTCACTAATAGTGTTACGCCTTTTATGAATAGTGATACTTCTTTTATAAAAGAAATTCATGCACTTTATAAATCAATTACAAACTTTTTTTTCAAATATTATCGCATATTTTTACAAATTGAGCACACAATAAATTTTATAAATTCATTTTAGGAACTTTTCCTACGAATATTGATACTTCTTTTATGAATAGTGATACTTATTTCATAAAAGAAGTTCAGGCACTTTATAAATCGATAAAAAATCATTTTTTTTTAATATTATCCCCTATTTTTATAAATTGAGCCCACAATAAATTATATAAATTAATTTTAATTACTTTCCCCACGAATAGTGATACTTCTTTTATGAATAGTGATACTTTTTTTATAAAAGAAGTACAGGCACTTTATAAATCCATTCCAAAGGCTTTTTTAACGCACTTTCCCCACGAATAGTGATACTTCTTTTATTAATAGTGATATTTTTTTTATAAAAGACGTTCAAGCACTTTATAAATCAATTCCAGGCGCTTTTTAAGGCACTTTTCCCACGAATAGTGATACTTCTTTTATGAATAGTGATACTTTTTTTATAAAAGACGTTCAGGCACTTTATAAATGCATTCCAGGCGCTTTTTAAGGCACTTTCCCCACGCATAGTGATACTTCTTTTATGAATAGTGATATTTTTTTATAAAAGAAGTTCAGGCACTTTATAGATGCATTCCAGGCGCTTATTAAGGCACTTTTTCCACGAATAGTGATAGTTCTTTTATGAATAGTGATAGTTTTCTTATAAAAGAAGTTCGGGCACTTTATAAATGCATTCCAGGCGCTTTTTAAGGCACTTTCCCCACGAATAGTGATAGTTCTTTTATGAATAGTGATACTTTTTTTATAAAAGAAGTTCAGGCACTTTATAAATCCATTTCACGCCTTTTTTAAGGCACTTTCCCCACGAATAGTGATAGTTCTTTTATGAATAGTGATACTTTTCTTATAAAAGAAGTTCAGGCACTTTATAAAACCATTCCAAAGGCATTTTTTAAGGCACTTTCCCCACGAATAGTGATAGTTCTTTTATGAATAGTGATACTTTTTTTATAAAAGAAGTTCAGGCACTTTATAAATCCATTTCACGCCTTTTTTAAGGCACTTTCCCCACGAATAGTGATAGTTCTTTTATGAATAGTGATACTTTTCTTATAAAAGAAGTTCAGGCACTTTATAAAACCATTCCAAAGGCATTTTTTAAGGCACTTTCCCCACGAATAGTGATAGTTCTTTTATGAATAGTGATACTTTTCTTTAAAAGAAGTTCAGGCACTTTATAAATCCATTTCAGACCTTTTTTTAAGGCACTTTCCCCACGAATAGTGATACTTCTTTTATGAATAGTGATACTTTTTTTATAAAAGACGTTCAGGCACTTTATAAATGCATTCCAGGCGCTTTTTAAGGCACTTTCCCCACGCATAGTGATACTTCTTTTATGAATAGTGATATTTTTTTATAAAAGAAGTTCAGGCACTTTATAGATGCATTCCAGGCGCTTTTTAAGGCACTTTTTCCACGAATAGTGATAGTTCTTTTATGAATAGTGATAGTTTTCTTATAAAAGAAGTTCGGGCACTTTATAAATGCATTCCAGGCGCTTTTTAAGGCACATTTTCCACGAATAGTGATAGTTCTTTTATGAATAGTGATACTTTTCTTATAAAAGAAGTTCAGGCACTTTATAAATCCATTTCAGACCTTTTTTTAAGGCACTTTCCCCACGAATAGTGATACTTCTTTTATGAATAGTGATACTTGTTTTATAAAAGACGTTCAGGCACTTTATAAAACCATTCCAGGCGTTTTTTAAGGTACATTTTCCACGAATAGTGATAGTTCTTTTATGAATAGTGATACTTTTCTTATAAAAGAAGTTCAGGCACTTTATAAATCCATTTCAGACCTTTTTTTAAGGCACTTTCCCCACGAATAGTGATACTTCTTTTATGAATAGTGATACTTGTTTTATAAAAGACGTTCAGGCACTTTATAAAACCATTCCAGGCGTTTTTTTAAGGCAGATTTTCCACGAATAGTGATAGTTCTTTTATGAATAGTGATACTTTTCTTATAAAAGAAGTTCAGGCACTTTATAAATGCATTCCAGGCGTTTTTTAAGGCACTTTTCCCACGAATAGTGATAGTTCTTTTATGAATAGTGATATTTTTTTATAAAAGAAGTTCAGGCACTTTATAAATGCATTCCAGGCGCTTTTTAAGGCACTTTCCCCACGAATAGTGATAGTTCTTTTATGAATAGTGATATTTTTTTATAAAAGAAGTTCAGGCACTTTATAAATGCATTCCAGGCGCTTTTTAAGGCACTTTCCCCACGAATAGTGATAGTTCTTTTATGAATAGTGATATTTTTTTATAAAAGAAGTTCAGGCACTTTATAAATGCATTCCAGGCGCTTTTTAAGGCACTTTCCCCACGAATAGTGATAGTTCTTTTATGAATAGTGATATTTTTTTATAAAAGTTCAGGCACTTTATAAACTCATTCCTGATTCTTTTATTTTATAAATTTAATTCACGTACGTATCTAAGACATTCAAATAATTGTTCACGTGACACGTTAACAATATTTATCTTTTTATAAACCGTATAAGAAGAAGAAAAGAACTCGGAAACAAATAAAAAAAAATGTAAACAAACCGTTCCTAATGTGAAAACCGTGATTCACTTGGTACTTTTTACAGGAAACGAACGAGTTTTCGATTTCTGTATGCAATGTGTCATTCATTCGTCTACGAACGTATATTTATACGAGGCGCGACGAAAAAATCAATATTAACATCTAATATACGTACATATATCTAAATCGATTATTTCAAATTAGCCCCATCTATGAGTCATAACCGAAGCTATTGGAATTGTTTATTATTATAAATAATACTATCGTTATTCGAAAGATAAATATTTGCGATGGACGTGGATAACAATTTCTCGGTATCAAAAGTCATTTATTGATTGTTAATCAAATATTTGGGCGCACAGTGTACGATGACCTTGAAGATAAAATAACGAAAATGAGGATGCCAACAAGTCGGGGCTTCGATATTGATAACAATAATTAGTATACTGAGGCTCGTTAAGTTTTTTTTTTTTTTTTACTTGCTTAGTTGTTTGTTAATTGTTAAGGAAGGGCGAGGAGGTCGAGGGAAAAACATTTTGTTCGATACAAATTGTTCGTTAGTTGTTTGAATGATTCCAGACACCTTCTTTTTACTTAATTCATGGAATTTTCCAATGGATGGTGATACCAGACACTTTTTTTATAAATCATTCCAGAAAGTTGTTTATAAATGTTCCTACTTCGTTTTATAAATGATTGGTACAACTCATTTTTCTAAATCGTTCAATTTATAAGTGACTCCAGACACTTTTTTATAAATTATTCTAGAAAATTCTTTTTATAAATGATTCCAGACACTTCTTTTAATAAATTACTCCAAAAAGTTGTTTATAAATGTTTCTAGTTCGTTTTATAAATGATTGGTACAACTTATTTTTCTAATTCGTTCAATTTATAAATGATTCCAGACACTTTTTTTATAAATCATTCCAGAAAGTTGTTTATAAATGTTTCTAGTTCGTTTTATAAATGATTGGTACAACTTATTTTTCTAAATCGTTCAATTTATAAGTGACTCCAGACACTTTTTTATAAATTATTCTAGAAAATTCTTTTTATAAATGATTCCAGACACTTCTTTTAATAAATTACTCCAAAAAGTTGTTTATAAATGTTTCTAGCTCGTTTTATAAATGATTGGTACAACTTATTTTTCTAATTCGTTCAATTTATAAATGATTCCAGACACTTTTTTTATAAATCATTCCAGAAAGTTGTTTATAAATGTTCCTACTTCGTTTTATAAATGATTTAAACTTATTTTTCTAATTCGTTCAATTTATAAATGATTCCAGACACTTTTTTTATAAATCATTCCAGAAAGTTGTTTATAAATGTTCCTACTTCGTTTTATAAATGATTGGTACAACTTATTTTTCTAATTCGTTCAATTTATAAATGATTCCAGACACTTTTTTTATAAATCATTCCAGAAAGTTGTTTATAAATGTTCCTACTTCGTTTTATAAATGATTGGTACAACTTATTTTTCTAATTCGTTCAATTTATAAATGATTCCAGACACTTTTTTATAAATAATTCCAGAAAGTTGTTTATAAATGTTCCTAGTTCATTTTATAAATGATTGGTACAACTTATTTTTCTAATTCGTTCAATTTATAAATGATTCCAGACACTTCTTTTTATAAATCATTCCAGAAAGTTGTTTATCAATGTTCCTAGTTCGTTTTATAAATGATTCCAGACACTTTTTTTATAAATCATTCCAGAAAGTTGTTTATAAATGTTCCTAGTTCGTTTTATAAATGACTCCTGACACTTTTTTTATAAATCATTCCAGAAAGTTGTTTATAAATGTTTCTAGTTCGTTTTATAAATGATTGGTACAACTTATTTTTCTAATTCGTTCAATTTATAAATGATTCCAGACACTTTTTTTATAAATCATTCCAGAAAGTTGTTTATAAATGTTCCTAGTTCGTTTTATAAATCATTCGATGTACTTATTTCTCTAAATTGTTCTGTTTATAAATGATTCCAGACACATTTTTTATAAATGCTACCAGACACTTCTTTTTATAAACCATTCCAGATACTTTTACATAAATGGTTCTAGCTAGTTTTATAAACGATTCAGCTCTAATTTTTATAAATGAGGCTAGACGTTTATTTTTCTAAATGATTCCAGACACATTTTTTTATAAACAATTCTATTTAGTTGTATAAATTCAAGACATTTATTTTACGAATGTTTTCCAGTCATACCAGAGTGTATTTGATTTATAAATTGTCTGAAATTATAAACAAAATGCCAAGAACAAACTTTTCGAAAAAAATCGTTGTCGCACGTGAAAAAATTGAATCGAACGTATTCCAGACTATAAAATATTCAACGTGGTTTCTGCCGTTTTCCAAATTCGAGTTTTTACATATTTATAACGTATTGATAAGAACTTGACGTGTCGTATAATATGTTGTAAAAACAAAATTTTAAAATAGTGCTTGAAAAATGAAGTGAAACTCGAAATTTTGTGTATTTTTTTATACTTTCATGGAATAGAAACAGTATTTTCCAAAAAACAGAAATAAAAGTGTCTGAATTTCAAAATTGAGCCTGGAAAATAGTTGATAAACTTAAAATTTTACGTATTTTTTGGATTTCCACGGAACAGAATCTGTAGTTTCGAAAAAATGGAGGGAAAAGTGTGTAGAATATAAAAAGAAGAAGAATAGTTCGAAAACGATAAATATTTGGTAAAAAAAGAAGAAACGTTCGGAAAATTCGAAGAAATAAGAAGAAAGTTGGATGGAAACGATAAGTGTGTAAATTTCAAAATAGCACTTGGAAAATTATGGAAAACTCGAAATTTTCCGTATTTTCTTGTATTTCCATGGAACAGTAACTTTAATTTCCAAAAAAAGGAAAAGTGTGTAAATTGCAAAATTCAGTCTGGAAAGTAATGAAAAATTCGTCGAATTATTTAGATTTCCAATTTTCTTTTTTGCACATATTCAAATTCAAACAAAAATAAAACAATAACCAACAATACTTCAATTTCTACACCTTTCCCTGGTATAAATTATGAAACTTCTTCAGCAACATCGCAATTTCCATATTTATCCAGAATATACCGAAAAACACGATCTAATCCAACGTTTTGCTTAATAAAATTAATAGATTTCAACGAAATTACTTCCAACGTGATTTTTTTTTAAAATATTTTCTATTGGAACAACGTCGCGGTCGGTCTGACCCAAAATTTCCTCCAAAACTAATTCAGCAACATCGCAATTTCCATATTTATCCAGAATATACCGAAAAAACGATCTAATCCAACGTTTTGTTCAATAAAATTAATAGATTTCAACGAAATTACTTCCATCGTGATTTTTTCTTAAAATATTTTCTATTGGAACAACGTCGCGGTCGGTCTGACCCAAAATTTCCTCCAAAACTAATTCAGCAACATCGCAATTTCCATATTTATCCAAAATATACCGAAAAACACGATCTAATCCAACGTTTTGTTCAATAAAATTAATAGATTTCAACGAAATTACTTCCAACGTTATTTTTTCTCAAAATATTTTCTATTGGAACAACGTCGCGGTCGGTCTGACCCAAAATTTCCTCCAAAACTAATTCAGCAACATCGCAATTTCCATATTTATCCAAAATATACCGAAAAACACGATCTAATCCAACGTTTTGTTCAATAAAATTAATAGATTTCAACGAAATTACTTCCAACGTTATTTTTTCTCAAAATATTTTCTATTGGAACAACGTCGCGGTCGGTCTGACCCAAAATTTCCTCCAAAACTAATTCAGCAACATCGCAATTTCCATATTTATCCAAAATATACCGAAAAACACGATCTAATCCAACGTTTTGTTCAATAAAATTAATAGATTTCAACGAAATTACTTCCAACGTTATTTTTTCTCAAAATATTTTCTATTGGAACAACGTCGCGGTCGGTCTGACCCAAAATTTCCTCCAAAACTAATTCAGCAACATCGCAATTTCCATATTTATCCAAAATATACCGAAAAACACGATCTAATCCAACGTTTTGTTCAATAAAATTAATAGATTTCAACGAAATTACTTCCAACGTTATTTTTTCTTAAAATATTTTCTATTGGAACAACGTCGCGGTCGGTCTGACCCAAAATTTCCTCCAAAACTAATTCAGCAACATCGCAATTTCCATATTTATCCAAAATATACCGAAAAACACGATCTAATCCAACGTTTTGTTCAATAAAATTAATAGATTTCAACGAAATTACTTCCAACGTGATTTTTTCTTAAAATATTTTCTATTGGAACAACGTCGCGGTCGGTCTGACCCAAAATTTCCTCCAAAACTAATTCAGCAACATCGCAATTTCCATATTTATCCAGAATATACCGAAAAAACGATCTAATCCAACGTTTTGTTCAATAAAATTAATAGATTTCAACGAAATTACTTCCAACGTGATTTTTTCTTAAAATATTTTCTATTGGAACAACGTCGCGGTCGGTCTGAGCCTCACTCAGGTTATTTACGACAGTTTGCATTCTCATATATACATACACACAATTTCCGTCGTAGTCTCGGTAAACAAACAGCCAACGAGACTCGAGAAATTCGTCTAAAATATTTATGATCGTCCCTAGTTAAATATATTACGGAAATTTAAAAACTCACCCTCGCCGAAAACCGCCGAAACCAAGTTTGGTCCGGAAAAAAATTCGAAACACCTGTAACTCCACCGTGTTTTACCTTAGACTGGTTCAAAAGCGAGATCCCATTAGCGCCGCCCCTCCCTGTAGTCTAGCAAATTATCAAACTTATTTTTTTTTTGATAAAATTCGTATACATCGTCATGGCAATAATCTCCGGGATGGTGATACCTTATCATCACCTTTACTATGTGCATTCCTCGGTTATCGGAAGGTGATAAGGAATTTCATTCATGAGATGAGGCTAATGGATCGTATTGTTAAGGTAGAACAAGGGCGAAGGTATTATCAGGACCGGCTGGATTAGTTGTTGGTGGAATTCCGTCGAAAAAACGATTATTTCGATGAGAAATCGATTTCGGGGATAATATTGGGGAAAAGAAGAAGAGGATCGACTTGAAACAAGTAGATTTTTGAGGTTAAGTTGGAGAATAAGAGAAGAATGTGTTTGGGAATGAGGGGAGGATTGAATTGAAAGAAGATTGGAAAATGAGAGGAAATTGTTTATGAAAATGAGAGTACGTGAGGAAAAGAAGAAGAAAAATTCGTTAGGAGATGAATTATAAGAAAAAATCGTATGAAAATTGAAATATTTAAGGAACGAAAATTTTTAGGAGGGGAATTTTTGAAAAAAGAAGAAGAATAGTTGAATGAAAACAAATATTTTGTTAAAAAAGAAGAAGAAAAGTTCGTTAGAAGATGAATATTCGAAAAAATAAGAAGAAAATTGCATGGAAACGAAAATATTTACGAAAAACAAATTATTAGATGATATATGCGCTAAAAAAGAAGAAGAATCGTTCGAAAACAACAAATATTTTGTTAAAAAAGAAGAAGAAAAGTTCGTTAGAAGATGAATATTCGAAGAAATGAGAAGAAAATTTCATGGAAATGAGAATATTTACGAAAAACAAATTATTAGATGGTAAAAGCGCAAAAAAGAAGAAGAATCGTTCGAAAACGACAAATATTTTGTTAAAAAAGAAGAAGAAAAGTTCGTTAGAAGAAGAATATTTGAAGAAATAAGAAAAAAATTGTATGGAAATGAAAATATTTACGAAAAACAAATTATTAGATGGTATGTGCGCTAAAAAAGAAGAAGAATCGTTCGAAAACGACAAATATTTTGTTAAAAAAGAAGAAAAGTTCGTTAGAAGAAGAATATTCGAAGA
Organism: Diorhabda sublineata; assembly: GCF_026230105.1. Taxonomy (NCBI): domain Eukaryota; kingdom Metazoa; phylum Arthropoda; class Insecta; order Coleoptera; family Chrysomelidae; genus Diorhabda; species Diorhabda sublineata. The sequence continues at coordinate 35,996,153 of NC_079477.1, forward strand.
AATAAGAAAAAAATTGTATGGAAATGAAAATATTTACGAAAAACAAATTATTAGATGGTATGTGCGCTAAAAAAGAAGAAGAATCGTTCGAAAACGACAAATATTTTGTTAAAAAAGAAGAAGAAAAGTTCGTTAGAAGAAGAATATTCGAAGAAATAAGAAGAAAATTGTATGGAAATGAAAATATTTACGAAAAACAAATTATTAGATGGTATGTGCGCTAAAAAAGAAGAAGAATCGTTCGAAAACGACAAATATTTTGTTAAAAAAGAAGAAGAAAAGTTCGTTAGAAGAAGAATATTCGAAGAAATAAGAAGAAAATTTCATGGAAATGAAAATATTTACGAAAAACAAATTATTAGTTGGTAAAAGCGTAAAAAAGAAGAAGAATCGTTCGAAAACGACAAATATTTTGTTGAAAAAGAAGAAGAAAAGTTCGTTAGAAGAAGAATATTCGAAGAAATGAGAAGAAAATTTCATGGAAATGAAAATATTTACGAAAAACAAATTATTAGTTGGTAAAAGCACAAAAAAGAAGAAGAATCGTTCGAAAACGACAAATATTTTGTTAAAAAAAGAGGAAAAGTTCGTTACAAGATGAATATTCGAAAAAATAAGAAGAGAATTTCATGAGAATGGGAATATTTGAAAAACAAATTATTTTAAGTGAGATGTTTTAAAAAAGAAGAATAGTTCAATAACGACAAATTTTGTGAGAAAATAAGAAAAAACAAAAAACGATCATAAACGGAAGAGTACGTGAAAAAAAGAAGAAGAAACTCTATAAAAAGAAGAGTACGTGAAAAAAAGAAGGAGAAAACTCTATAAAAAGAGTACGTGTAAAAAAGAAGAAGAAAACTCTATAAAAAGAAGAGTACGTGAAAAAAAGAAGAAGAAAACTCTATAAAAAGAAAGGTATGTGAAAAAACAAGAGTATGTGAAAAAAGAAGAAGAAAAGTTCATTGAAATAAGTAAATTTGAGGAATTTTCATAGAAAAAAGAATATTTGAGAAAAGAGAATTTTATTGAATTTAAAAACGCTTAAAATAGAAGAAGAACAATATTCGAAAAAGAAGAAGGACAAAGTATTACAAAAAAGTGAATATACGAAAAAAAGAACGAAGAATATTCCATAGAAGAAGAAGATTTTTCAAAATTATGAATATTTGACAAAAAAAGAGAAAGTTGAACTTGAAGATTTGAAGAAGAATATATTCGAAAAGAAGAAGAGCTCACAAAACGAAAAATTTCTTGGAAGGAAAATATTTGACACAAAAAATTGAAAAAAATCGAAAAATCGAAAAAGCGAAAGGATAATTATACGAAAAAGTGAATTTCCGAAAAAAAAACGAATATCGAAATTTCATTGGAATAAAAATTTTTCATCGAAATATAAAAAAAAATTCCATTAACATTAAAAAGTCGATTTTCAACATCTAATGTTCCCATACGTTATTGAATCACCCTGTATATACATCTACATTTGCATAAATTTTTTATCGTTTTTTTCCCATTTTTTTGACGTTTCGAGCTAAGCCCCGAACAGATTAAAATCCATAAAAAAATACCTAAACGAAATTTTCCCGTATTCCAATTAATCTCGAACATCCCTGTATATATTGTTATATGACAAAAAAATTGTTTATAGAAAATAATTCGTTTTGTTCGTTCTATTTTTATAAAATTTAATCAACGACAACGTCCCTGAATTAAATTCGAACGGATATAGCAACAAAAATATGATTTCCTCTATTTTTTTTTCCAATTCTTATCGCCGTAAAGCAATTAAAAAATTATATTAATATTTAATGAAAAGAAAAATTTCGATTCTGACTGAATTTGAATGTGGATTCGTAAAAAAAAATGTCGCGAAAATTTTCCGTTGTTATTGAGAAAAAAGAAGAAGAGAATGTAAGTAACACAAGAATCTTTGAGAAAAGAAGAAGAATATAATAATATCATAGAAAAGAAGAAGAAAATGTGAAGGAAAAAAAGAATAAACGTGAACAATTGGTTAAATAGAGGATACTCAAAAAAGAGAAGAAGAAAATGTCGTGGAAATGATAAAATTTTAGAAAAGAAGAAGAAAATATAAATAAAAAAAGAATATGTGCGAAAAATCAATTTCATTAAACGAAAAATACCAAAAAAGAAGAAGAAAATATGGTGGAAATGATAATATTTTATAAAAGAAGAAGAAAATTACACTGAATTTGATGGATCTAGACGAAAAGATTAAAATCATGATGGAAAAGATGATAAGAAAAGAAGACGAAAATTTTTTCAGAATAAAAATATCAAAAAACAATATTTGGGAAAAGAAGAAGAGTGTTACACTGAATTTGATATGATGATGTTGTTCAAGAAAAGAAGAAGAAAACGTAACTGAGAAAAGAATCATCGAGAAAAAATTTCATTGAAAAGAAAATATTCAAAAAAGAAGAAAATTTCGTGAAAATGATATCAATATAAAGAAGAAGAAGGAAACATCATATGAAAGAAGATTATTGGAGAATCAAGAAAAATTCCAATGGATGTAAAATATACGAGAAGAAATAGAAAATTTTGAGAAAATAATAATAACTGAGGAAGAAGACGAAAAAATGTTGAAAATAAGAAGAATTTCCGTTAAAAATTAATTTCAATCGAAGAGGAATGTTGAAAAAGAAAAACATTCTATTGAATAAAGAAGAATCGAAAAAAAGAAGAAGAAAATTTCGTAAAAATAATAGTAATAAACAAAATGAGAAGAAAACACGATAAAAAAGAAGAATTTTCGAGGGAAAATTTCCTCTTGAAGAAAAATATTTGAGAAAACAATATAAACGACGATCATTTGAGAAAAGAAGAAGAAAATTTCGTGAAAATAATAGTAATAAACAAAATAAGAAGAAAACGCGATAAAAAAGAAGAATTTTCGAGGGAAAATTTCCTCTTGAAGAAAAACATTTGAAAAAACAATATAAACAATGATCGTTTGAGAAAAAAAGAAGAAAATTCTTTTGGATAGAGAAGAATCGAAAAAAAAGAAGAAGAAAATTTCATAAAAATAATAGTAATAAACAAAATAAGAAGAAAACACGATAAAAAAGAAGAATTTTCGAGGGAAAATTTCCTCTTGAAGAAAAACATTTGAAAAAACAATATAAACAATGATCGTTTGAGAAAAAAAGAAGAAAATTCTTTTGGATAGAGAAGAATCGAAAAAAAAGAAGAAGAAAATTTCATAAAAATAATAGTAATAAACAAAATAAGAAGAAAACGCGATGAAAAAGAAGAATTTTCGAGGGAAAATTTCCTCTTGAAGAAAAACATTTGAAAAAACAATATAAACAATGATCGTTTGAGAAAAAAAGAAGAAAATTCTTTTGGATAGAGAAGAATCGAAAAAAAAGAAGAAGAAAATTTCATAAAAATAATAGTAATAAACAAAATAAGAAGAAAACACGATAAAAAAGAAGAATTTTCGAGGGAAAATTTCCTCTTGAAGAAAAACATTTGAAAAAACAATATAAACAATGATCGTTTGAGAAAAAAAGAAGAAAATTCTTTTGGATAGAGAAGAATCGAAAAAAAAGAAGAAGAAAATTTCATAAAAATAATAGTAATAAACAAAATAAGAAGAAAACACGATAAAAAAGAAGAATTTTCGAGGGAAAATTTCCTCTTGAAGAAAAACATTTGAAAAAACAATATAAACAATGATCGTTTGAGAAAAAAAGAAGAAAATTCTTTTGGATAGAGAAGAATCGAAAAAAAAGAAGAAGAAAATTTCATAAAAATAATAGTAATAAACAAAATAAGAAGAAAACACGATAAAAAAGAAGAATTTTCGAGGGAAAATTTCCTCTTGAAGAAAAACATTTGAAAAAACAATATAAACAATGATCGTTTGAGAAAAAAAGAAGAAAATTCTTTTGGATAGAGAAGAATCGAAAAAAAAGAAGAAGAAAATTTCATAAAAATAATAGTAATAAACAAAATAAGAAGAAAACACGATAAAAAAGAAGAATTTTCGAGGTAAAATTTCCTCTTGAAGAAAAACATTTGAAAAAACAATATAAACAATGATCGTTTGAGAAAAAAAGAAGAAAATTCTTTTGGATAGAGAAGAATCGAAAAAAAAGAAGAAGAAAATTTCATAAAAATAATAGTAATAAACAAAATAAGAAGAAAACACGATAAAAAAGAAGAATTTTCGAGGGAAAATTTCCTCTTGAAGAAAAACATTTGAAAAAACAATATAAACAATGATCGTTTGAGAAAAAAAGAAGAAAATTCTTTTGGATAGAGAAGAATCGAAAAAAAAGAAGAAGAAAATTTCATAAAAATAATAGTAATAAACAAAATAAGAAGAAAACGCGATAAAAAAGAAGAATTTTCGAGGGAAAATTTCCTCTTGAAGAAAAACATTTGAAAAAACAATATAAACAATGATCGTTTGAGAAAAAAAGAAGAAAATTCTTTTGGATAGAGAAGAATCGAAAAAAAAGAAGAAGAAAATTTCATAAAAATAATAGTAATAAACAAAATAAGAAGAAAACGCGATGAAAAAGAAGAATTTTCGAGGGAAAATTTCCTCTTGAAGAAAAACATTTGAAAAAACAATATAAACAATGATCGTTTGAGAAAAAAAGAAGAAAATTCTTTTGGATAGAGAAGAATCGAAAAAAAAGAAGAAGAAAATTTCATAAAAATAATAGTAATAAACAAAATAAGAAGAAAACACGATAAAAAAGAAGAATTTTCGAGGGAAAATTTCCTCTTGAAGAAAAACATTTGAAAAAACAATATAAACAATGATCGTTTGAGAAAAAAAGAAGAAAATTCTTTTGGATAGAGAATAATCGAAAAAAAAGAAGAAGAAAATTTCATAAAAATAATAGTAATAAACAAAATAAGAAGAAAACACGATAAAAAAGAAGAATTTTCGAGGGAAAATTTCCTCTTGAAGAAAAACATTTGAAAAAACAATATAAACAATGATCGTTTGAGAAAAAAAGAAGAAAATTCTTTTGGATAGAGAAGAATCGAAAAAAAAGAAGAAGAAAATTTCATAAAAATAATAGTAATAAACAAAATAAGAAGAAAACACGATAAAAAAGAAGAATTTTCGAGGGAAAATTTCCTCTTGAAGAAAAACATTTGAAAAAACAATATAAACAATGATCGTTTGAGAAAAAAAGAAGAAAATTCTTTTGGATAGAGAAGAATCGAAAAAAAAGAAGAAGAAAATTTCATAAAAATAATAGTAATAAACAAAATAAGAAGAAAACGCGATAAAAAAGAAGAATTTTCGAGGGAAAATTTCCTCTTGAAGAAAAACATTTGAAAAAACAATATAAACAATGATCGTTTGAGAAAAAAAGAAGAAAATTCTTTTGGATAGAGAAGAATCGAAAAAAAAGAAGAAGAAAATTTCATAAAAATAATAGTAATAAACAAAATAAGAAGAAAACACGATAAAAAAGAAGAATTTTCGAGGGAAAATTTCCTCTTGAAGAAAAACATTTGAAAAAACAATATAAACAATGATCGTTTGAGAAAAAAAGAAGAAAATTCTTTTGGATAGAGAAGAATCGAAAAAAAAGAAGAAGAAAATTTCATAAAAATAATAGTAATAAACAAAATAAGAAGAAAACGCGATGAAAAAGAAGAATTTTCGAGGGAAAATTTCCTCTTGAAGAAAAACATTTGAAAAAACAATATAAACAATGATCGTTTGAGAAAAAAAGAAGAAAATTCTTTTGGATAGAGAAGAATCGAAAAAAAAGAAGAAGAAAATTTCATAAAAATAATAGTAATAAACAAAATAAGAAGAAAACACGATAAAAAAGAAGAATTTTCGAGGGAAAATAATTGGATTTGCAGTAAAATATTTAAAAAAAAAAAGGAAGAAGAAATAGAACATCCTATCAAAAATAGAATATTCGACAACAATAAAGTCAAAATATCCGTAAAAACTAACATTCCATTAAAAGGAATATTTCAAAAAGTAAATTAAGAAATCGGATAACATTACAAATATTTTCTTCTTCTCTTCCCGATATCATTTCGGATATAAATATTAGAAAACTTTCGCCATGCCCTATATCAATAAATCCCAAACATCGTTCAGGTAAAACTAAACGAAAAGGACCCTAAACAAACAACCCAAAGACCGGCCACGCGACCCGATCATCCACTAAAAATAAACAAACACTTATTTGCCCATAAAAACTAAGTTACATTCTATTTGATTCCCATCTTATTGACACGTGCTTAATAAATAATTTTGCTTTGATTTTTACAAGTTTTAAAACAAAGAAACAAAACTACATCAACAAATCTGTATAAATTTATATCAATATATAAAAAAAATATATAAATAAATAAAAGTAAAAACGATCGATTATAGTCGAACGTTCGCGCTGATTTCTCGGAACGAGAATAAACTCGTAAATTTCATAGAACGTAAACCGGAAACAATGGCAACAAACAAACAAAAAAAAAATTATAACTGTACATAGTTGGTGTTAAATTTCATGTTACTACTCGTAGGTGTTCGTTGCTCCAAGTTTCCTTATTGTACTAAGGCAATTAAAAATCGACCGAGTCGTATGCCATTTTTAAATACTTTTATCTACTGATAAGGAAATATAAATAAATATTTAAAAAAAAAAGATGTACAGGTGCGGATCCAGTTTGTACGTGGACGTAAATAATTGTTTGGAACGTATTCGGTTTTTGTTTTCGGGACAGGTCAGGATCTAGTGTAAATTGTAAAAATTGTGTTTTAATATTTAGATATATTTGAGTCGAAATAATTTCTTGAGGATTTTATTCAAATTTTTGAAATTAGAATCAATTTTTTATGGTAGTTGAGTGCATCGAAATATTATACAGGGCGTAAAATTAAGTTTGTTTCAAAAAAACGTATTAAAACGACGGTTACGATTTTTCTAATTCACGTGGGATATTTTTTGAACCTAAATTAGTCTTTTGAGATACTTTCTTTGAACTAAAAGACAGTTTTTTATGTTGTACAGGGTGTTAAATTAAATTTGTAATAGGTTAATACATATTCTAATGACGTTCACTAATTTATTTAAATTAGAAATCACCCGGTATATTTGTTTGAGATAAAATTAACTTTTTCATACAAAAATATCGTTTTCGATATTATACAGGGTGTATAATTAAGTATAATAAAGTCTGCACTGAGAAATAAAATCTTATATCGAGATACACCATTTTATTTCAATTAGAAATCACCCGGTATATTTGTTTGAGGTAAAATGAACTTTTTAGGATAGTTTCCCATACAAAAAGATCGTTTTCGATGTTATACAGGGTGTATAATTGAGTATAATAAAGTGTGCACTAAGAAATAAAATCTTATACCGATTTTCACCATTTTATTTCATTTAGAAATCACTCGGTATATCTATTTAAGGTAAAATTAACTTTTTAGGATAGTTTCCCATACAAAAAGATCGTCTTCGATGTTATACAGGGTGTATAATTGAGTATAATAAAGTGTGCACTAAGAAATAAAATCTTATACCGATTTTCACCATTTTATTTCATTTAGAAATCACTCAGTATATTTAATTGAAGTGAAATTAACTTTTTAGGATAGTTTCCCATACAAAAATATCGTTTTCTTTGCTATACAGGGCGTATAAATAAATCTAGACTAAGTAAAAATATCTTATACTAAATTTAACCATATTATTTCAATTTCAAATAACCCGGTATATTTTTTGAAACTTTCCATGATACTTTTCCGTACAAGACAATCGTATTCGATGTTATACAGGGCGTACTTGAAAATCTGTGCTCAATTTCGACTATTTTGTGATAACAATTGCCCTGTTATCAAATTATTTTTATCAGTGTATGTATCGCAACTTAAATCAACGATTCATCCAAATAAATTCGAATCATTATTTCCAACCGAATCCCATAAGAAATTTTACATAATAATATAACAAAAATCTGATATTTATAAACCTTTTCGACCTTTCTCTCGACCTCCCTTATCGGAATATTAAATTTCTAAATGTTATCATCGAAGTTTACGAAAATTATCTCGGGCTATAAAACATTTTCTTAAAATATTATTTTGTTAAGCCGGTGGTGACATCTGAAACATCGATAAATGATGTCACCGAATTTTTTATTGCTTATAAATAAATTGGGCGCTTTGACATCTTCGTTACACAAAAAAAAACGGACGGAATCCTTTGACACTGCGTTAATCAATCACCCTGTATACAGAGAACTCCGGGACGTAAAAAATTCGGAAGCGAATAGATGAAAACAAAAAAAAAACGCTGTGATATAAAAATTTTTTCTCATTTCTGAGTTATAGGTTTCTAAAGTTGAGAAATCAATTTTGTATTAACGAAAATTTTCTAAAATTTATATTCGAACATTACAAGATTTTTCAGTAGTTGATTACGTATGTCAATTTAGTGTTTTTGATTGAATAATTCTATGTTACTATTTAAAATTCAGGGGCGGTTCAAGCCCGATGGTTAACAAACCGTAACTTCTACTGGGACAACCTGTATAACGTAAAGATAGCAAAAACGAATTTTTTGGCTTGATATTGTTGTTGAATGATTGAATTGTGTGTATTTTGATGGTTTTTTCAAATTTTGAAGTGAAATTTTTGGATTTTTTTTCCTTTTTATCAATTATTTTAATCTTCACGCAAATTTTTTTATTTGAATCCTTTTCAAAGGATCTTTCATTGATAATTGGCTTGAAATTGTTGTTGAATGATCGAATTGTGTGTATTTTGGTTGTTTTTTCAAATTTTGAAGTAAAATTTTTGGATTTTTCTTCGTTTTCATCAATTATTTTAATTTTCACGCAAATTTTTTTAATTTGAATCCTTTTCAAAGGATCTTTCATTGATAATTGGCTTGAAATTGTTGTTGAATGATCGAATTGTGTGTATTTTGGTTGTTTTTTCAAATTTTGAAGTAAAATTTTTGGATTTTTCTTCGTTTTCATCAATTATTTTAATTTTCACGCAAATTTTTTTAATTTGAATCCTTTTCAAAGGATCTTTCATTGATAATTGGCTTGAAATTGTTGTTGAATGATTGAATTGTGTGTATTTTGATGGTTTTTTCAAATTTTGAAGTGAAATTTTTGGATTTTTTTTCCTTTTTATCAATTATTTTAATCTTCACGCAAATTTTTTGATTTGAATCCTTTTCAAAGGATCTTTCATTGATAATTGGCTTGAAATTGTTGTTGAATGATCGAATTGTGTGTATTTTGATTGTTTTTTCAAATTTTGAAGTGGAATTTTTGGATTTTTCTTCGTTTTCATCACTTATTTTAATTTTCACGCAAATTTTTTGATTTGAATCCTCTTTAAAGGATCTTTCATTGATAATTGGCTTGAAATTGTTGTTGAATGATCGAATTGTGTGTATTTTGATTGTTTTTTCAAATTTTGAAGTGGAATTTTTGGATTTTTCTTCGTTTTCATCACTTATTTTAATTTTCACGCAAATTTTTTGATTTGAATCCTTTTTAAAGGATCTTTCATTGATAATTGGCTTGAAATTGTTGTTGAATGATCGAATTGTGTGTATTTTGATTGTTTTTTCAAATTTTGAAGTGAAATTTTTGGATTTTTCTTCGTTTTCATCACTTATTTTAATTTTCACGCAAATTTTTTGATTTGAATCCTTTTCAAAGGATCTTTCATTGATAATTGGCTTGAAATTGTTGTTGAATGATTGAATTGTGTGTATTTTGATTGTTTTTCCAAATTTTGAAGTGAAATTTTTGGATTTTTTTTCCTTTTCATCAATTATTTTAATTTTCACGCAATTTTTTTTATTTGAATCCTTTTTAAAGGATCTGGTTGATAACGTATGTCAATTTAGTGTTTTTGATTAAATAATTCTATGCTACTATTTAAAATTCAGGGGCGGTTCAAGCCCGATGGTTAACAAACCGTAACTTCTACTGGGACAACCTGTATAATGTAAAGATAGCCAAAATGAATTTTTCGATCGTTTTTTAACAAAAAGTTATTCTTTGTATAACTCGATTGAGTTTATGGTTTAGGAGATATGTAGATTTTTATTTAATTCGCCATAAAGAAACATTCTGATGAAAATTATCATAAATCGTAATTATTTATTGAAACTTTTCTAATTTAACAATAAAATTCAGTTGTTATTCGCGTAAACTAGTCGTGGTATCAACATCTAATGCTCTTTTCCCTAAATACCCTTCATTTGGTGGTGTTTGAACAATTATTTTCAACGAAAAATAACAATTTATGATAATTTTCATCAGAATGTCTCTTTATGGCGAGTTTCATCGTACCCCATCCGTCTAGGGCGCCCTCTAGGCGTGAAATCTCGTTATTTAATAACCAGACCTCGTATTGGTTGAGCAATTCACTCAAAACGTTCATAAATAAATACTAACGTGGAGTTTTCAAAATTGAAACATAAGCTGTACTTTCTAACGCGACTACCGCCATCTCTAGGTCAAATCAGTTACTTCTGGAACCATCTTCAATAAGAAAAATATTTATACCGTCCCCACTCACTTATTTTTTACATAAAATCCCGTAACACCCCGTATAACGAGTTAATTTTGGTGGATTTTGTAAAATTTTGTTTTTTTAATTTTATATTTCCAAAACGCCCTTACGATTTCGAAAATACGAGTTTCTCGTGGCTACTTTTCTTATAAACTGAAACTTCGATATACAATTGCCCACCCGGTATATAAATAATTCGGATATACCCGTATAATATACGAGGTGTTGTATAAAATAAGAAAGTTGGTTGTTTTTCTAATAACGGATTTTTTCGATTCGGGTGTCGGACGCCGTGAAAAAAAAAAAACAAAAAGAGAGAGAAAAATAAAATTCTTATCGAGTCCAGGAAGTCCGCTGCCTGCTAGGCAGGATAATATGGATTTGTGTTTGTCGTTTTTATCTTGATCCTTATCGCAATAAACAATTATTTACACGAATGCCAAAAGTTTATCAGACGAAACCATAAGTCGAAAGAATCCGTTTCTCATGGAGTTTTTCGGGATATTTGGAAAAAAAAATCGAAATAATGTATACGGGGTGTGGTCGAATTGATTTGGTTAGTGGATTGTATTTAAAAGTTAGTTGCTTCGATTTTGTATATTTCTCGAATTTTCTTTTACAATTACCGTGTTTTGAATGAAAATTATTATCAAAAAATGACGTTATAGAATAGAAAAAGATTCCATAGGCGGGTATACAGGGGGTGTTATTATATATAATAGATAATCAATTTAAAATTTGATAAAATAAACTTGACAGAGTATTGAATGTTGCGTTTATTATTTTTTCATATTTTTGAAGTTTAAAATGTGCTTTTTAGATTAGTAGTTTATACAAAAAAAATCATTTTTGATGTTATATAACGTCGTGATAATATTAGTAATAATTTTATTAGTTTCACCTTGTAACTGGATTTTCAAATTCGATCTTTTATTGATAATTGGCTTGAAATTGTTGTTGAATGATTGAATTTTGTGTATTTTGATTGTTTTTTCAAATTTTGAAGTGAAATTTTTGGATTTTTCTTCGTTTTCATCACTTATTTTAATTTTCACGCAAATTTTTTGATTTGAATCCTTTTCAAAGGATCTTCCATTGATAATTGGCTTGAAATTGTTGTTGAATGATTGAATTTTGTGTATTTTGATTGTTTTTTTCAAATTTTGAAGTGAAATTTTTGGATTTTTCTTCGTTTTCATCACTTATTTTAATTTTCACGCAAATTTTTTGATTTGAATCCTTTTTAAAGGATCTTGCATTGATAATTGGCTTGAAATTGTTGTTGAATGATTGAATTTTGTGTATTTTGATTGTTTTTTTCAAATTTTGAAGTGAAATTTTTGGATTTTTCTTCGTTTTCATCACTTATTTTAATTTTCACGCAAATTTTTTGATTTGAATCCTTTTCAAAGGATCTTCCATTGATAATTGGCTTGAAATTGTTGTTGAATGATTGAATTTTGTGTATTTTGATTGTTTTTTCAAATTTTGAAGTGAAATTTTTTGATTTTTCTTCGTTTTCATCACTTATTTTAATTTTCACACAAATTTTTTGATTTGAATCCTTTTCAAAGGATCTTCCATTGATAATTGGCTTGAAATTGTTGTTGAATGATTGAATTTTGTGTATTTTGATTGTTTTTTCAAATTTTGAAGTGAAATTTTTGGATTTTTCTTCGTTTTCATCACTTATTTTAATTTTCACGCAAATTTTTTGATTTGAATCCTTTTTAAAGGATCTTGCATTGATAATTGGCTTGAAATTGTTGTTGAATGATTGAATTTTGTGTATTTTGATTGTTTTTTCAAATTTTGAAGTGAAATTTTTGGATTTTTCTTCGTTTTCATCACTTATTTTAATTTTCACGCAAATTTTTTGATTTGAATCCTTTTCAAAGGATCTTCCATTGATAATTGGCTTGAAATTGTTGTTGAATGATTGAATTTTGTGTATTTTGATTGTTTTTTCAAATTTTGAAGTGAAATTTTTTGATTTTTCTTCGTTTTCATCACTTATTTTAATTTTCACACAAATTTTTTGATTTGAATCCTTTTCAAAGGATCTTCCATTGATAATTGGCTTGAAATTGTTGTTGAATGATCGAATTGTGTGTATTTTGATTGTTTTTTCAAATTTTGAAGTGGAATTTTTGGATTTTTCTTCGTTTTCATCTTTTATTTTAATTTTCACGCAAATTTTTTGATTTGAATCCTCTTTAAAGGATCTTGCATTGATAATTGGCTTGAAATTGTTGTTGAATGATTGAATTTTGTGTATTTTGATTGTTTTTTCAAATTTTGAAGTGAAATTTTTGGATTTTTCTTCGTTTTCATCACTTATTTTAATTTTCACGCAAATTTTTTGATTTGAATCCTTTTTAAAGGATCTTTCATTGATAATTGGCTTGAAATTGTTGTTGAATGATCGAATTGTGTGTATTTTGATTGTTTTTTCAAATTTTGAAGTGAAATTTTTGGATTTTTCTTCGTTTTCATCACTTATTTTAATTTTCACGCAAATTTTTTGATTTGAATCCTTTTCAAAGATCTTTCATTGATAATTGGCTTGAAATTGTTGTTGAATGATTGAATTGTGTGTATTTTGATTGTTTTTCCAAATTTTGAAGTGAAATTTTTGGATTTTTCTTCGTTTTCATCACTTATTTTAATTTTCACGCAAATTTTTTGATTTGAATCCTTTTTAAAGGATCTTGCATTGATAATTGGCTTGAAATTGTTGTTGAATGATTGAATTTTGTGTATTTTGATTGTTTTTTCAAATTTTGAAGTGAAATTTTTTGATTTTTCTTCGTTTTCATCACTTATTTTAATTTTCACGCAAATTTTTTGATTTGAATCCTTTTTAAAGGATCTTCCATTGATAATTGGCTTAAAATTGTTGTTGAATGATTGAATTTTGTGTATTTTGATTGTTTTTTCAAATTTTGAAGTGAAATTTCTGGATTTTTCTTCGTTTTCATCACTTATTTTAATTTTCACGCAAATTTTTTGATTTGAATCCTTTTTAAAGGATCTTGCATTGATAATTGGCTTGAAATTGTTGTTGAATGATTGAATTTTGTGTATTTTGATTGTTTTTTCAAATTTTGAAGTGAAATTTTTGGATTTTTCTTCGTTTTCATCACTTATTTTAATTTTCACGCAAATTTTTTGATTTGAATCCTTTTTAAAGGATCTTGCATTGATAATTGGCTTGAAATTGTTGTTGAATGATTGAATTTTGTGTATTTTGATTGTTTTTTCAAATATTGAAGTGAAATTTTTTGATTCTTCTTCGTTTTCATCACTTATTTTAATTTTCACGCAAATTTTTTGATTTGAATCCTTTTTAAAGGATCTTCCATTGATAATTGGCTTGAAATTGTTGTTGAATGATTGAATTTTGTGTATTTTGATTGTTTTTTCAAATTTTGAAGTGAAATTTTTTGATTTTTCTTCGTTTTCATCACTTATTTTAATTTTCACGCAAATTTTTTGATTTGAATCCTTTTCAAAGTATCTTCCATTGACAATTGGCTTGAAATTGTTGTTGAATGATTGAATTTTGTGTATTTTGATTGTTTTTTCAAATTTTGAGGTGAAATTTTTTGATTTTTCTTCGTTTTCATCACTTATTTTAATTTTCACGCAAATTTTTTGATTTGAATCCTTTTCAAAGGATCTTCCATTGACAATTGGCTTGAAATTGTTGTTGAATGATCGAATTTTGTGTATTTTGGTTGTTTTTTCAAATTTTGAAGTGAAATTTTTGGATTTTTCTTCGTTTTTATCAATTATTTTAATTTTCACGCAAATTTTTTGATTTGAATCCTTTTCAAAGGATCTTCCATTGACAATTGGCTTGAAATTGTTGTTGAATGATCGAATTTTGTGTATTTTGGTTGTTTTTTCAAATTTTGAAGTGAAATTTTTGGATTTTTCTTCGTTTTTATCAATTATTTTAATTTTCACGCAAATTTTTTGATTTGAATCCTTTTCAAAGGATCTTCCATTGACAATTGGCTTGAAATTGTTGTTGAATGATTGAATTTTGTGTATTTTGGTTGTTTTTTCAAATTTTGAAGTGAAATTTTTTGATTTTTCTTCGTTTTCATCACTTATTTTAATTTTCACGCAAATTTTTTGATTTGAATCCTTTTCAAAGGATCTTCCATTGACAATTGGCTTGAAATTGTTGTTGAATGATTGAATTTTGTGTATTTTGGTTGTTTTTTTCAAATTTTGAAGTGAAATTTTTGGATTTTTCTTCGTTTTTATCAATTATTTTAATTTTCACGCAAATTTTTTGGGATCTTGAATAATTAGTTTTCACTATTTTTGTAAATTTTGCAGTGAAATTTTCGAAAAATTTTCATCGTTTTGTTCAATTTTTCTGATTTGGACTTTAATTTTTTGGTTTATGTCCTTTTTAAAAGATCCTTTATTGATAATCAGCTGAAAAATTGTTTTGAGTCATCAATTTCCAGTATTTTTTCAAGTTTTGCAGAGAAATTTTTGCAATTTCCATCGCCTTACCAAATTTTTTTGGATTTAGACCCTAAATTTTTGGTTTAAGTCCTTTTTAAAGGATCCTTTATCGGTAAACAACTGAATATGAGTCCTGAATGATCAATTTACATAATTTTTTTCAAATTTACATTGCATTTTTTTAAATTCTTATCGTTACAATCAAATTTATTTGAAGGTCTTTTTCAAAGGATAATTGACTGGACATTTTCCTTCCTAACCACCTTTTTTTATATAAAAATTATCTCTTAATCAATTCAAGGATTTAAATTGTTCAAAATTCATCAATTTTCGTATATTTTCATTTTTTTTTTCAACATTTTCCCCGTTCTTTAATTACATTAAATATTTAATTATATGGAAAGGAATCTTCGAATTTCCTCGTATATACACTTTAACATCGACGTAAATACGTTTTGTTATTCGAAATTTTATGTTCTACTTACTTGAAACTATAAATTTTCCAGTATTATTTCAATATTAATATTTCCGCGGACAGATCCGTATTCAGAATTTCTTAAGATAATTATAAATTTTTTTAATACAATCCCGATTGAATTCCGAACATTTTTGTACGATTTACTAGCGTTTGGTACAAAAAAAAACACTGAAAACGTTCACAAAAATTATTATTATCAACAAATTTCGAAAAAAAAATATAAAAATATGAAAATTATCAACTGCCCCTGGTATATTCTCATTCCATGATCGATGGGCTGCGAAGAACCAAACATTTAGAGCTCGTAGATTCGGTTTATATCAATAAAATTATTTTTTTCTATATAAAATTGGAAAAAACGAAACAAAATTATTATGATTGATATTTTTTTTCAACACACTGTATATACAGTTTGTATATATATATAAATCGTAAATTAAAAATTTTTAACGTCTTTATATAAGCGTCGTTTAGTTTTTAAATCACTCAAAAAACCGATTAAGTACTTAATACGCATTTCGACCCTTAACCTTTCGTCACTCAACCCTACGCACATTAAAATAAGCTCGGTGGCCTAATGGGAACGATATTCGTTTCGGAAATAAATTATACGTTTAAATTATTTTTTTTTTGTTGGTAATTCGAACCGTTCTTTACCAAAAATTTTTATTTGGATTGAAGAAAGCTGGTTAGACAAATATAGTTGCGTACCGTCCCCGTATAATATGAAATATAACACGAAAATATCATAGAAAATACGTTTTTTGATATTTTCTTTTTCATATCTGTCAGTAAATTTTCCGAAATCGATATTTCGAAAAAGGAAAATGTCAAAAATTTCGTTTTCGTCCTAGATCCTGTACTGGTGATACTTTCATAGCTTATTTTCGATATAATAGATAAGATAACAGCATTTTTTTACTAATGATTCATTGAATCGCATTGAAATTAGTGTACTAAGAAATACACAAGAAAATAAATTCAATATTTAATCACCTTGTATATATAAATCCAGAAATACAAAAAAATCTCAAAAATTTCACTGCAAGATTGAAAAAAAAATAGTGAAAATACTCCAAAAACATCGTTAAACAACAATTATCATCCAATAATCCATAAAAGATCGTTCAGAAAGGACCTTAAATAAAAAATTAGGGTTCAAATCAAAAAAATTGAATAAAACGATGAAGTTATCAAAAATTTCACTGCAAGATTGAAAAAAATAGTGAAAATACTCCAAAAACATCGTTAAACAACAATTATCATCCAATAATCCATAAAAGATCGTTCAGAAAGGACCTTAAATAAAAAATTAGGGTTCAAATCAAAAAAATTGAATAAAACGATGAAGTTCTCAAAAATTTCACTGCAAGATTGAAAAAAATAGTGAAAATACTCCAAAAACATCGTTAAACAACAATTATCGTCCAATAATCCATAAAAGATCGTTCAGAAAGGACCTTGAATAAAAAATTAGGGTTCAAATCAAAAAAATTGAATAAAACGATGAAGTTCTCAAAAATTTCACTGCAAGATTGAAAAAAATAGTGAAAATACTCCAAAAACATCGTTAAACAACAATTATCGTCTAATAATCCATAAAAGATCGTTCAGAAAGGACCTTAAATAAAAAATTAGGGTTCAAATAAAAAAAATTAAATAAAACGATGAAGATCTCAAAAATTTCACTGCAAGATTGAAAAAAATAGTGAAAATACTCCAAAAACATCGTTAAACAACAATTATCGTCCAATAATCCATAAAAGATCGTTCAGAAAGGACCTTAAATAAAAAATTAGGGTTCAAATCAAAAAAATTGAATAAAACGATGAAGTTCTCAAAAATTTCACTGCAAGATTTGAAAAAAATAGTGAAAATACTCCAAAAACATCGTTAAACAACAATTATCATCCAATAATCCATAAAAGATCGTTCAGAAAGGACCTTAAATAAAAAATTAGGGTTCAAATCAAAAAAATTGAATAAAACGATGAAGTTCTCAAAAATTTCACTGCAAGATTGAAAAAAATAGTGAAAATACTCCAAAAACATCGTTAAACAACAATTATCATCCAATAATCCATAAAAGATCGTTCACAAAGGACCTTAAATAAAAAATTAGGGTTCAAATAAAAAAAATTGAATAAAACGATGAAGATCTCAAAAATTTCACTGCAAGATTGAAAAAAATAGTGAAAATACTCCAAAAACATCGTTAAACAACAATTATCATCCAATAATCCATAAAAGATCGTTCAGAAAGGACCTTAAATAAAAAATTAGGGTTCAAATCAAAAAAATTGAATAAAACGATGAAGTTCTCAAAAATTTCACTGCAAGATTTGAAAAAAATAGTGAAAATACTCCAAAAACATCGTTAAACAACAATTATCGTCCAATAATCCATAAAAGATCGTTCAGAAAGGACCTTAAATAAAAAATTAGGGTTCAAATAAAAAAAATTGAATAAAACGATGAAGATCTCAAAAATTTCACTGCAAGATTGAAAAAAATAGTGAAAATACTCCAAAAACATCGTTAAACAACAATTATCGTCCAATAATCCATAAAAGATCGTTCAGAAAGGACCTTAAATAAAAAATTAGGGTTCAAATAAAAAAAATTGAATAAAACGATGAAGATCTCAAAAATTTCACTGCAAGATTGAAAAAAATAGTGAAAATACTCCAAAAACATCGTTAAACAACAATTATCGTCCAATAATCCATAAAAGATCGTTCAGAAAGGACCTTAAATAAAAAATTAGGGTTCAAATAAAAAAAATTGAATAAAACGATGAAGATCTCAAAAATTTCACTGCAAGATTGAAAAAAATAGTGAAAATACTCCAAAAACATCGTTAAACAACAATTATCATCCAATAATCCATAAAAGATCGTTCAGAAAGGACCTTAAATAAAAAATTAGGGTTCAAATCAAAAAAATTGAATAAAACGATGAAGTTCTCAAAAATTTCACTGCAAGATTGAAAAAAATAGTGAAAATACTCCAAAAACATCGTTAAACAACAATTATCGTCCAATAATCCATAAAAGATCGTTCAGAAAGGACCTTAAATAAAAAATTAGGGTTCAAATCAAAAAAATTGAATAAAACGATGAAGTTCTCAAAAATTTCACTGCAAAATTTGAAAAAAATAGTGAAAATACTCCAAAAACATCGTTAAACAACAATAATCATCCAATAATCCATAAAAGATCGTTCAGAAAGGACCTTAAATAAAAAATTAGGGTTCAAATCAAAAAAATTGAATAAAACGATGAAGTTCTCAAAAATTTCACTGCAAGATTGAAAAAAATAGTGAAAATACTCCAAAAACATCGTTAAACAACAATTATCGTCCAATAATCCATAAAAGATCGTTCAGAAAGGACCTTAAATAAAAAATTAGGGTTCAAATCAAAAAAATTGAATAAAACGATGAAGTTCTCAAAAATTTCACTGCAAGATTGAAAAAAATAGTGAAAATACTCCAAAAACATCGTTAAACAACAATTATCGTCCAATAATCCATAAAAGATCGTTCAGAAAGGACCTTAAATAAAAAATTAGGGTTCAAATCAAAAAAATTGAATAAAACGATGAAGTTCTCAAAAATTTCACTGCAAGATTGAAAAAAATAGTGAAAATACTCCAAAAACATCGTTAAACAACAATTATCATCCAATAATCCATAAAAGATCGTTCAGAAAGGACCTTAAATAAAAAATTAGGGTTCAAATCAAAAAAATTGAATAAAACGATGAAGATCTCAAAAATTTCACTGCAAGATTGAAAAAAATAGTGAAAATACTCCAAAAACATCGTTAAACAACAATTATCATCCAATAATCCATAAAAGATCGTTCAGAAAGGACCTTAAATAAAAAATTAGGGTTCAAATCAAAAAAATTGAATAAAACGATGAAGTTCTCAAAAATTTCACTGCAAGATTGAAAAAAATAGTGAAAATACTCCAAAAACATCGTTAAACAACAATTATCGTCCAATAATCCATAAAAGATCGTTCAGAAAGGACCTTAAATAAAAAATTAGGGTTCAAATCAAAAAAATTGAATAAAACGATGAAGTTCTCAAAAATTTCACTGCAAGATTGAAAAAAATAGTGAAAATACTCCAAAAACATCGTTAAACAACAATTATCGTCCAATAATCCATAAAAGATCGTTCAGAAAGGACCTTAAATAAAAAATTAGGGTTCAAATCAAAAAAATTGAATAAAACGATGAAGTTCTCAAAAATTTCACTGCAAGATTGAAAAAAATAGTGAAAATACTCCAAAAACATCGTTAAACAACAATTATCATCCAATAATCCATAAAAGATCGTTCAGAAAGGACCTTAAATAAAAAATTAGGGTTCAAATCAAAAAAATTGAATAAAACGATGAAGATCTCAAAAATTTCACTGCAAGATTGAAAAAAATAGTGAAAATACTCCAAAAACATCGTTAAACAACAATTATCATCCAATAATCCATAAAAGATCGTTCAGAAAGGACCTTAAATAAAAAATTAGGGTTCAAATCAAAAAAATTGAATAAAACGATGAAGTTCTCAAAAATTTCACTGCAAGATTGAAAAAAATAGTGAAAATACTCCAAAAACATCGTTAAACAACAATTATCATCCAATAATCCATAAAAGATCGTTCAGAAAGGACCTTAAATAAAAAATTAGGGTTCAAATCAAAAAAATTGAATAAAACGATGAAGTTCTCAAAAATTTCACTGCAAGATTGAAAAAAATAGTGAAAATACTCCAAAAACATCGTTAAACAACAATTATCATCCAATAATCCATAAAAGATCGTTCAGAAAGGACCTTAAATAAAAAATTAGGGTTCAAATCAAAAAAATTGAATAAAACGATGAAGTTCTCAAAAATTTCACTGCAAGATTGAAAAAAATAGTGAAAATACTCCAAAAACATCGTTAAACAACAATTATCATCCAATAATCCATAAAAGATCGTTCAGAAAGGACCTTAAATAAAAAATTAGGGTTCAAATCAAAAAAATTGAATAAAACGATGAAGTTCTCAAAAATTTCACTGCAAGATTGAAAAAAATAGTGAAAATACTCCAAAAACATCGTTAAACAACAATTATCGTCCAATAATCCATAAAAGATCGTTCAGAAAGGACCTTAAATAAAAAATTAGGGTTCAAATAAAAAAAATTGAATAAAACGATGAAGTTCTCAAAAATTTCACTGCAAGATTGAAAAAAATAGTGAAAATACTCCAAAAACATCGTTAAACAACAATAATCCATAAGAGATAGGTCAAAAAGGACCTTAACCAAAAAATTAGGATACAAGTTGAAAAAATTGAATGAAACAAAGAAAATTTCAATTATTTCACTTTTAAATTTGAAAAAATGATGAAAAACGAAAAAAGAGAGAAAAATATACAAAAAATAATGAAAACAGACGAAAATTAATGATTTTCAAACAATTTTCCACCAAAACGAGTAGTTTTTCAAACAAAAATGCATTCCAGGATCATTATTCCTGGTTAAATCCTTAAATAGGTTAAAAAATGATGCTCAGGATGATTTTTATATAGGAAAAGTGGTTAAGGGAAAATATTAGATCAATTATCCTTCGAAAAGGATTTAATTGTAAAAATTGGGGTTTGAATCAGAAAAATTTGATTGGAACGAGGAAAAACTGGAAAATTCTTTTTCATATATTTTAAAGACCACATTCCAAAGTTCGATTATTATTAATATCACTCTGTATATAATCAATAATTCCATATTTTTATATCGTAATAAATATCTTCATATCCAAATCCACCTTATCCTATAACAACACTAAATTTCCAAATATATTTGCCTCAAAAAAAAATCTCCACATTTGACATTTATTTTCATAAAAAATCAATTTTATCACCAACCACGTATTTCGTTACGAATTTCGTTCGTTTATATTTATTAATACGACCTTTCTAAACTTTCGCCGATAACCTCGTAACGAGTAATTAATTCGATTCCCCCGGTATACCGACGATCGATAATCTCCACTATTTAGACAACTCACAATACGCCGGTGTGATTGTAGGTGCATACGGGGAAGAAACCAGGCAACAACAATACAGTCCCGCCTCACAAAATGACGGGGCGGAGCCTTCGCCCCATTCGAGAGCCGCCACTCCCATGGAATGCCTCGCGTATACGGAGGTGGAACCCGATAATTATCAGGCTCTCGTCCGAACAGACGGAAGGTATATGCCGTTCACTTTAGAGGTGAGTATTATCCGAAATTGGAATTGATTGGTGATAAATTTGTGGGTATTAGGGGAAAGTGTGTTACGAGGGGGATTCGCGAAATTTCGTACACGATTACGGTGTTTTATGTGGTTTTTTTTGATTGGTAGGTCGTTTTTTAATTATGGGAAGACGGTGTTTGAATATTGGGGCGATTTAATGGTGACGGGTTGATTTAAAAAAACATGGGACTTGATTTGGAACGTTTTTTAGTACAATTGGACAATTTGTTCAATATTTATGTCAATGTCAATATGTGCGTTTGGTTATGATAGTTGGGACGAGTATAGGATAATAAGAAAGCTACCAAAACGTTTCGGGTACATTTGGAGGAGGTTTCTTAGTCCAATTGGACAATTTGTTTTATGAGTAGGTTGAAAATCGCATTTGTTCACCATAAGGGGTCAGATTATGATAGTTGGGACCAGTTTACGATAATAAAGAAGCTATCAAACCGTTTCGCGTTCATTTGGAGGAGGTTTCTTAGTCCAATTGAACAATTTGTTCAACTAATACGTCGAAAATCTTATGTTTTCATCTTGAATAGTCACTTTATAACTATTCGAACGATTATTGGACAATAAGGAAGCTGCCCAGACGATTTACGTTGGTTTGTAGGAGGTTCGTTAGTCCAATTGGACAAATTGTTCAATTATTTTGTCGAAATTATTATGGTTCCACTTCAAGTGGGCAGGTATTGATAGTTGGGGCCAGTATACGTCAATAAAGAAGCTATCAAACCGTTTCGCGTTCATTTGGAGGAGGTTTCTTAGTCCAATTGAACAATTTGTTCAACTAATACGTCGAAAATCTTATGTTTTCATCTTGAATAGTCACTTTGTAACTATTGGAACGATTATTGGACAATAAGGAAGCTGCCCAGACGATTTACGTTGGTTTGTAGGAGGTTCGTTAGTCCAATTGGACAAATTGTTCATTTATTTTGTCGAAATTATTATGGTTCCACCTCAAGGGGTCAGGTTTTGATAGTTGGGGCCAGTATACGTCAATAAAGAAGCTATCAAACCGTTTCGCGTTCATTTGGAGGAGGTTTCTTAGTCCAATTGAACAATTTGTTCAACTAATACGTCGAAAATCTTATGTTTTCATCTTGAATAGTCACTTTATAACTATTGGAACGATTATTGGACAATAAGGAAGCTACCAAGACGATTTACGTTGGTTTGGAGAAGGATCCTTAGTCCAATTGGACAAATTGTTCATTTATTTTGTCGAAATTATTATGGTTCCACCTTAAGAGGTCAGGTTTTGATAGTGCGACCAGTGTACGATAATAAAGAAGCTATTAAACCGATTCGCGTTCATTTGGAGGAGGTTTCTTAGTCCAATTGAACAATTTGTTCAACTAATACGTCGAAAATCTTATGTTTTCATCTTGAATAGTCACTTTATAACTATTGGAACGATTATTGGACAATAAGGAAGCTACCAAGACGATTTACGTTGGTTTGGAGAAGGATCCTTAGTCCAATTGGACAAATTGTTCATTTATTTTGTCGAAATTATTATGGTTCCACCTTAAGAGGTCAGGTTTTGATAGTGCGACCAGTGTACGATAATAAAGAAGCTATTAAACCGATTCGCGTTTATTTGGAGGAGGTTTCTTAGTCCAATTGGACAATTTGTTCAAAGAATACGTCGAAAATATTGTTTTTTCATCTTGAAGAGTCACTTTATAACTATTGGAACGATTATTGGACAATAAGGAAGCTACCAAGACGATTTACGTTGGTTTGGAGAAGGATCCTTAGTCCAATTGGACAAATTGTTCATTTATTTTGTCGAAATTATTATGGTTCCACCTCAAGGGGTCAGGTTTTGATAGTTGGGGCCAGTATACGTCAATAAAGAAGCTATCAAACCGTTTCGCGTTCATTTGGAGGAGGTTTCTTAGTCCAATTGAACAATTTGTTCAACTAATACGTCGAAAATCTTATGTTTTCATCTTGAATAGTCACTTTATAACTATTGGAACGATTATTGGACAATAAGGAAGCTACCAAGACGATTTACGTTGGTTTGGAGAAGGATCCTTAGTCCAATTGGACAAATTGTTCATTTATTTTGTCGAAATTATTATGGTTCCACCTTAAGAGGTCAGGTTTTGATAGTGCGACCAGTGTACGATAATAAAGAAGCTATCAAACCGATTCGCGTTTATTTGGAGGAGGTTTCTTAGTCCAATTGGACAATTTGTTCAAAGAATACGTCGAAAATATTGTTTTTTCATCTTGAAGAGTCACTTTATAACTATTGGAACGATTATTGGACAATAAGGAAGCTACCAAGACGATTTACGTTGGTTTGGAGAAGGATCCTTAGTCCAATTGGACAAATTGTTCATTTATTTTGTCGAAATTATTATGGTTCCACCTTAAGAGGTCAGGTTTTGATAGTGCGACCAGTGTACGATAATAAAGAAGCTATCAAACCGATTCGCGTTTATTTGGAGGAGGTTTCTTAGTCCAATTGGACAATTTGTTCAAAGAATACGTCGAAAATATTGTTTTTTCATCTTGAAGAGTCACTTTATAACTATTGAAACGATTATTGGACAATAAGGAAGCTGCTCAGACGATTTACGTGCATGTGGAGGTTTCTTAGTCCAATTGGGCAAATTGTTCAATGATTTTGTCGAAATTATTATGGTTCCACCTCATGAGGTCAGTTTATGACAGTTGAGACGAGTATAGGACAATAAGTTGGGATTTCGAAGGAATAATTGTTACAGGTTCCGTTAGAAGCCAATGGCAACGATTATCTGCAGCTCGGACCGACGACCATCGCCAATGGTTCCCCACCACAAGATAGCGGAAGTCCAAGTCCTGGTTCACCAAGAGTTTACACTCTTTCCACGATACATACCGGGGATGATCAACAATCAGTAATCGAAGGATCTCAATTAACTCAACTCACCAGTCACATAAGTTATACGGGAGTCGGAATGAACTCTCCTAGTGGAGGAAATATCTCTAGGTGAGTTTTTTCAATTAGATCATTTTTCTTAACTTATAAAACAAGAAACAAGCTGGAAATTGAATTTATAAACAAAGAAGTATTTTGTATTTCGGATTTTTTCAGCCTGAACTTATAAATGCTTCAGAAATACAAATTTAAGTCAAGCTACTTCACTTATAATAGAAAAAATGAGCTGCAAATTGACTTTATAAATATGTAACATTTCTAAATCGTTTTTTTTTATAGGTAATTGTCGAGTAAATTTTCGATTTTTTCAGTCTGAACTTATAAATGCTTCAGAAATACAAATTTAGGTTAAGATTCTTCACTTATAATAGAAAAAATGAGCTGCAAATTGACTTTATAAATATGTAACATTTCTAAATCGTTTTTTTTATAGGTAATTGTCGAGTAAATTTTCGATTTTTTCAGTCTGAACTTATAAATGCTTCAGAAATACAAATTTAGGTTAAGATTCTTCACTTATAATAGAAAAAATAATCTGCAAATTGACTTTATAAATATATAACATTTCTAAATCGTTTTTTTATAAGTATTTGTCGAGAAAATTTTCCATTTTTTCAATCTGAACTTATAAATGCTTCAGAAATACAAATTTAAGTCAAGCTACTTCACTTATAATAGAAAAAATAAGCTGCAAATTGACTTTATAAATATGTAACATTTCTAAATCTTTTTTTTATAAGTACTTGTCGAGTAAATTTTCGATTTTTTCAATGTGAACTTGTAAATGCTGCAGAAATACAAATTTAGGTTAAGCTTCTTCACTTATAATACAAAAAATAAGCTGAAAATTGAATTTATAAGTATATAACTTTTCTAAATGGTTTTTTTTATAAGTACTTGTCGAGTAAATTTTCGATTTTTTCAATCTGAACTTATAAATGCTGCAGAAATATAAATTTGGGTTATGTTGCTTCACTTATAAATCAAAAAACAAGCTAAAAATAAACTAATATACTCTTAGTCCAGAAAGGTTGGGATTTTATCGAGTCTGAAGCTATAAATGCTTGAGAAATACAAATTTAGATCATGTTACTTCACTTATAAAACAAAAGTCATAAATGCTTCAGAATTATTATTTTTGGATCATACTTGAAGTTACACTTCTTGACATTTTGTTTTTAACGTCATCTTTCGTAGCATTTTAGACATTTTTTCAGAAAAAAAATTACAGAACCAAATCTAGGATGCATATCAACATATTTTCAAAACATTAACGATTTTTTCTTCTTCTCTTATTATTTAACGAATACCGCACATTCTTATTACCCTGTTTTATAATTCAAACAAATATTTATAATTAATCGAATAAAAAAAAAATAATAATAACATCGAAACGTGCCACAGTCGTACAACCATTTCCCGTTATTTTTTTTTTCGCGATAAGCCCGTAAAGAATGAATCACTCTATATATATAAATAAAACAATAGCACTTCCATAAAAACATTCACACATTAAAATTTTACCCCCCAAGTTATTGAAATAATTTACTTAAACCGTAAAACAGGAAGACAATTTCGATAACAACATTTCCTGTTATTTATTGCGGTACTATACAGATTGTCCCGAAGACAAATCAGTAAATTACGTTTATCGTTTAATAATTTCGCCGAAATTGTTTGGAAAATTTTGAAAAAAAAGTGCGTGATACTCGTTTCGATTCTTACCCTATACGGGGGTTGTAATAATGTTATATTCGACGCGGAATTGAAAAATCAAAAATTACAGACATCAGTTACGCTACGACTCATTTAATTCTTATCAAAGTAACGAGCACGTTACCGTGGCATTCCGATAAGTACGCCCGCATATGCAGGCGGAAAAAATTATAATCGACGACGAAAAGAAAATTTCTACTTGAAAAAAAAAAACGGGTCGTACGTTTGAAAAAGTGCTCCGTGGCGAAACATGTGCCAGATCTGCAGGACATCGCGTTATACGATAAAAAGCGGCATCAGCGAAAATAATACAAATGGGTGTTGTGTAACCAAGGAGTCTTTGAACGCCCACCCAATTTATTTTTTTTTCTTTTTTTTCTATTTTTATTTCGAACGTTCCGCGCCGTACTCGGGTTTCCGAGTAAGAAGCGCGTTGCACAATTTTTTATTATTGCGCTTACGAGGGGCCGTTCGTAATATTGGAAATTGGAAAGATTTGCGCGAGATTTGCTGTGGATAACTATGGGGGACGGTTAGAGGTTAAACCGAAACGATTGGGTTCAGTTTTTACGAGGGTGTGTGGTAAAGGCGACGATTCCCTTTTGTTTTTACGGGGGTGAATGGAAATGTTTACGAAAAGTAGCTAAAAAGTAGACATCGAGATTTTTTGATTAAATTTATACGAGGGACGGTTAGAAACGAATCGAAACGATTGTTTTCAGTTTTTACGAGTGTACGTGGTAAAATAAACGATTTTCTTTCGTTTATACGAGGGTGAATGGAAATATTCACTAGAGGTAGCTAAAATAAAAATTTGGACACGATTTTTTGATTAAATTTATACGAGGGACGGTTAGAAATTAATCGAAACGATTGTTTTCAGTTTTTACGAGTGTACGTGGTAAAATAAACGATTTTCTTTCGTTTATACGAGGGTGAATGGAAATATTCACTAGAGGTAGCTAAAATAAAAATTTGGACACGATTTTTTGATTAAATTTATACGAGGGACGGTTAGAAATTAATCGAAACACTTGTTTTCAGTTTTTACAAGTGTACGTGGTAAAATAAACGATTTTCTTTCGTTTATACGAGGGTGAATGGAAATATTTACGAGAGATAACTGGAGTGAAGATTTGGACACGATTTTTTGATTAAATTTATACGAGGGACGGTTAGAAACGAATTGAAACGATTGTTTTCAGTTTTTACGAGTGTACGTGGTAAAATAAACGATTTTCGTTCGTTTTTACGAGGGTGAATGGAAATATTCACTAGAGATAGCTGGAATGAAGATTTGGACACGATTTTTTGATTAAATTTATACGAGGGACGGTTAGAAACGAATCGAAACGATTGTTTTCAGTTTTTACGAGTGTACGTGGTAAAATAAACGATTTTCTTTCGTTTATGCGAGGGTGAATGGAAATATTCACTAGAGGTAGCTGGAACGAAGATTTGACACGATTTTTTGATTAAATTTATACGAGGGACGGTTAGAAACGAATCGAAACGATTGTTTTCAGTTTTTACGAGTGTACGTGGTAAAATAAACGATTTTCTTTCGTTTATACGAGGGTGAATGGAAATATTCACTAGAGGTAGCTAAAATAAAAATTTGAACTCGATTTATTTATTAAATTTATACGAGGGACGGTTAGAAATTAATCGAAACGATTGTTTTCAGTTTTTACGAGTGTACGTGGTAAAATAAACGATTTTCGTTCGTTTTTACGAGGGTGAATGGAAATATTTACGAGAGATAACTGGATAGAAGATTTGGACACGATTTTTTGATTAAATTTATACGAGGGACGGTTAGAAACGAATCGAAACGATTGTTTTCAGTTTTTACGAGTGTACGTGGTAAAATAAACGATTTTCTTTCGTTTATACGAGGGTGAATGGAAATATTCACTAGAGGTAGCTAAAATAAAAATTTGAACACGATTTATTTATTAAATTTATACGAGGGACGGTTAGAAATTAATCGAAACGATTGTTTTCAGTTTTTACGAGTGTACGTGGTAAAATAAACGATTTTCGTTCGTTTTTACGAGGGTGAATGGAAATATTTACGAGAGATAACTGGAATGAAGCTTTGAACACGATTTTTTATTAAATTTATACGAGGGATGGTTAGAAACGAATCGAAACGATTGTTTTCAGTTTTTACGAGTGTACGTGGTAAAATAAACGATTTTGGTTCGTTTTTACGAGGGTGAATGGAAATATTCACTAGAGATAGCTGGAATGAAGATTTGGACACGATTTTTTGATTAAATTTATACGAGGGATGGTTAGAAACGAATCGAAACGATTGTTTTCAGTTTTTACGAGTGTACGTGGTAAAATAAACGATTTTCTTTCGTTTATACGAGGGTGAATGGAAATATTTACGAGAGATAACTGGAATGAAGATTTGGACACGATTTTTTGATTAAATTTATACGAGGGACGGTTAGAAACGAATCGAAACGATTGTTTTCAGTTTTTACGAGTGTACGTGGTAAAATAAACGATTTTCGTTCGTTTTTACGAGGGTGAATGGAAATATTCACTAGAGGTAGCTGGAATGAAGATTTGACACGATTTTTTGATTAAATTTATACGAGGGACGGTTAGAAACGAATCGAAACGATTGTTTTCAGTTTTTACGAGTGTACGTGGTAAAATAAACGATTTTCTTTCGTTTATACGAGGGTGAATGGAAATATTCACTAGAGGTAGCTAAAATAAAAATTTGAACTCGATTTATTTATTAAATTTATACGAGGGACGGTTAGAAATTAATCGAAACGATTGTTTTCAGTTTTTACGAGTGTACGTGGTAAAATAAACGATTTTCGTTCGTTTTTACGAGGGTGAATGGAAATATTTACGAGAGATAACTGGATAGAAGATTTGGACACGATTTTTTGATTAAATTTATACGAGGGACGGTTAGAAACGAATCGAAACGATTGTTTTCAGTTTTTACGAGTGTACGTGGTAAAATAAACGATTTTCTTTCGTTTATACGAGGGTGAATAGAAATATTTACGAGAGATAACTGGAGTGAAGATTTGGACACGATTTTTTGATTAAATTTATACGAGGGACGGTTAGAAACGAATTGAAACGATTGATTATTGTGTAAAATTAACGATTTTCTTTCGTTTATACGAGGGTAAATACGAATATTCACGAGAGGTATGGTCGATTTTATAACTTTAAATTCCTACGGGGGATAGTTGAATAGATCTTCTACGAGGGATGATGTGAAATGAAACAAAAAACGATTTCATTAATCATACGTCTACGGGGGTTACTTGGAAAGGGAAAAAAATAGTAATTAGATCTATTCACTTGAATTTCTACGGGGTATAGCTGGAAAGCAAAAAAAGCATCTTAAATTTCTACCGGGGACCATTGAGAAATAAAACAGATATCGATAAAAAATACTAATTAAAATATTTACGAGGGAGAGTAAGAAAAAAGGAAACAAATTTTTTCATGAGTATATACGGGGGAGAGTTTCAAAAGAAAAAAAAAATCTGAGCGATTCAAAACCTCCAAACTTCTACGAGAGGTAGTTAAAAAGAAGATGGATTTCTTCGGATTGTTACGGGGGACAACTCGAAAATAAATAATAGACAATTTCGTTATTTTAAAAATCTACGAGGGATAATTGGAAAGGAACAAATTATTGCTCATAATTTCTACGGGGGACAGTTCGCAAGAATAGAAAACGAAACATTCCAATATCTACGGGGGAAATACAATATAACGATTGTTATTATGAATATCTACGGGGGACGGTGAAAAAATAGGAAAAAATTTTTTCGAATTCATACGGGGGATACTAAATAAGATGTAAATAAGAAAATTATGTCAACATTCGAATATCTACGAGGGATATTTGATAAAAAAACATTTAACGATTTATTCTATTTTTCTACGAGGGAAAGTTTGGAAATAACAAAATAATTTTTCCGGATTCATACGGGGGATAGTAAATAAGATGTAAATGAGAAAATTATGTCAATATTCGAATATCTACGGGGCACAGTCGAAATAATTAGCTTAACGATGATCGCGCTTACGTATTTTCGAGAGGTGTTTTGAAAGATTCGAAAACGCGATAAATCCATCATAAAAATCTACGGGGTGAAGTAGATAAGATGAAACAACCAAATTCCTTATTTTTATACGGATTTTGATGAAGTCCGAACGTTTTTTTTTTCACATTTTCGAAGAATCGACACGAAAAAATCGGATTTCGATGTAAAATTCGATATTCCAACAAGCCTTTTCTAAATTTCGTAATTGTTTACGTAATTTTTTAATGAATGTTGTCAATATTGTTATCAATCGATAACAGGAAGTAGAAACTTTGCTCGAATGCATCCGCACGTGCATTAAACAGACATTTAGTTAATTTTAAAAGAAAAAAAAAAGAGAGAGAGATAGAGAGAGAAGAAAAAAAAACATTACCGGGTACAAGAAGTTGTACTTAAACTCGTTCGATCGGTATGTCCGGGGGAGTCTCGTGACCGGGCACGCGACTAACATCGTATTTCAATATTCTTACAAATGTATCCGGCCAGAAACAGATAAAAACTTTTGTTGTATTCGTTTCCTGTCAAGACTGTGACAGATAAACACGTTTTCGAGGATATTTAACGGAGGAAAATTAAAAAATCGATTTCGGTAATGAGGAAACGACAAATATTTTAATGCTTCCCGTATAATTTTCAACAAAATCGATCGAGATTCTTTGGATTTTTCTATTCGCAACTTGTACTTTGTCTTCGTCGCCGGATATTTGTTATCAAGAGCTTCGTTTATTAAATTATCAAAAATGTATTAACAATAGTAAAAAAATCGAGATTTGGCGTTTTTTTTTCACGGAATTTTCCCAATATGTGATTGGTTTTGGTTTTATTTATAATATTCACGATGGTTATCCCCCTTTTTTTTTCAAAAAATTACGCTGTCGTTCGTTAAGAAACTCTAAATCATGTTTGAGATGTTTTAGCATTTAATTGAGTTGCTTTCGGCTCTATTAGTCACTTTTATGACATTTTTGTCCCTTTTATGACCTTTCAGTTGCCCTTGGGTTTATTTGGTTTCGTTATTTTCGTCGGTTTCGTTTTTATAATTTCTTCTATGAAATTTCATTATTTCTTTTTTGAATTTGCTTTTTTTGTTCTACTTGTCGTTTTTTTAAACTACTTATCGTATTAGGTCCTTTGTATATTCCTAAGTATTTGTGAAAAAATATCTGGGTGGTAGATTATACGAGGGGTGACGGTTTTTTCGTACTTATATCGTTTTTTTCCTTTCTCTCTATTCCTACCAATATCTGCCCATTTTTATCACAATTTCTTTTTCCTTATCACATTTTTCTATGTCTTTTGGCGTCTTCCACGTCTTCTTTCATATATATTCCAATATTATACAGGGAGTAACGTTTTTTTTGGAGTTATGTTGATTTTTATTCGTTCTCTCTATTCCTATCAATTTCTGCATCTTTTTATTAAAATTTCTTCTTCTTTATCACATTTTTCTATGTCTTTTGACGTCTTCCACGTCTTCTTTCATATATATTCCAATATTATACAGGGGGTAACGTTTTTTTTGGAGTTATGTAGATTTTTATCCCTTCTCTCTATTCCTATCAATTTCTGCATCTTTTTATTAAAATTTCTTCTTCTTTATTACATTTTTCTATGTCTTTTGACGTCTTCCACGTCTTCTTTCATATATATTCCAATATTATACAGGGAGTAACGTTTTTTTTGGAGTTATGTTGATTTTTATTCGTTCTCTCTATTCCTATCAATTTCTGCATCTTTTTATTAAAATTTCTTCTTCTTTATCACATTTTTCTATGTCTTTTGACGTCTTCCACGTCTTCTTTCATATATATTCCAATATTATACAGGGGGTAACGTTTTTTTTGGAGTTATGTAGATTTTTATCCGTTCTCTCTATTCCTATCAATTTCTGCATCTTTTTATTAAAATTTCTTCTTCTTTATTACATTTTTCTATGTCTTTTGACGTCTTCCACGTCTTCTTTCATATATATTCCAATATTATACAGGGTGTAACGTTTTTTTTGGAGTTATGTAGATTTTTATCCGTTCTCTCTATTCCTATCAATTTCTGCATCTTTTTATTAAAATTTCTTCTTCTTTATTACATTTTTCTATGTCTTTTGACGTCTTCCACGTCTTCTTTCATATATATTCCAATATTATACAGGGAGTAACGTTTTTTTTGGAGTTATGTTGATTTTTATTCGTTCTCTCTATTCCTATCAATTTCTGCATCTTTTTATTAAAATTTCTTCTTCTTTATCACATTTTTCTATGTCTTTTGACGTCTTCCACGTCTTCTTTCATATATATTCCAATATTATACAGGGGGTAACGTTTTTTTTGGAGTTATGTTGATTTTTATTCGTTCTCTCTATTCCTATCAATTTCTGCATCTTTTTATTAAAATTTCTTCTTCTTTATTACATTTTTCTATGTCTTTTGACGTCTTCCACGTCTTCTTTCATATATATTCCAATATTATACAGGGGGTAACGTTTTTTTTGGAGTTATATTGATTTTTATTCGTTCTCTCTATTCCTATCAATTTCTGCATCTTTTTATTAAAATTTCTTCTTCTTTATTACATTTTTCTATGTCTTTTGACGTCTTCCACGTCTTCTTTCATATATATTCCAATATTATACAGGGTGTAACGTTTTTTTTGGAGTTATGT
Organism: Diorhabda sublineata; assembly: GCF_026230105.1. NCBI lineage: Eukaryota > Metazoa > Arthropoda > Insecta > Coleoptera > Chrysomelidae > Diorhabda > Diorhabda sublineata. Next base: position 36,029,400 of record NC_079477.1, read on the forward strand.
AGATTTTTATCCGTTCTCTCTATTCCTATCAATTTCTGCATCTTTTTATTAAAATTTCTTCTTCTTTATTACATTTTTCTATGTCTTTTGACGTCTTCCACGTCTTCTTTCATATATATTCCAATATTATACAGGGAGTAACGTTTTTTTTGGAGTTATGTTGATTTTTATTCGTTCTCTCTATTCCTATCAATTTCTGCATCTTTTTATTAAAATTTCTTCTTCTTTATCACATTTTTCTATGTCTTTTGACGTCTTCCACGTCTTCTTTCATATATATTCCAATATTATACAGGGGGTAACGTTTTTTTTGGAGTTATGTTGATTTTTATTCGTTCTCTCTATTCCTATCAATTTCTGCATCTTTTTATTAAAATTTCTTCTTCTTTATTACATTTTTCTATGTCTTTTGACGTCTTCCACGTCTTCTTTCATATATATTCCAATATTATACAGGGGGTAACGTTTTTTTTGGAGTTATATTGATTTTTATTCGTTCTCTCTATTCCTATCAATTTCTGCATCTTTTTATTAAAATTTCTTCTTCTTTATTACATTTTTCTATGTCTTTTGACGTCTTCCACGTCTTCTTTCATATATATTCCAATATTATACAGGGTGTAACGTTTTTTTTGGAGTTATGTAGATTTTTATCCGTTCTCTCTATTCCTATCAATTTCTGCATCTTTTTATTAAAATTTCTTCTTCTTTATTACATTTTTCTATGTCTTTTGACGTCTTCCACGTCTTCTTTCATATATATTCCAATATTATACAGGGAGTAACGTTTTTTTTGGAGTTATGTTGATTTTTATTCGTTCTCTCTATTCCTATCAATTTCTGCATCTTTTTATTAAAATTTCTTCTTCTTTATCACATTTTTCTATGTCTTTTGACGTCTTCCACGTCTTCTTTCATATATATTCCAATATTATACAGGGGGTAACGTTTTTTTTGGAGTTATGTTGATTTTTATTCGTTCTCTCTATTCCTATCAATTTCTGCATCTTTTTATTAAAATTTCTTCTTCTTTATTACATTTTTCTATGTCTTTTGACGTCTTCCACGTCTTCTTTCATATATATTCCAATATTATACAGGGGGTAACGTTTTTTTTGGAGTTATATTGATTTTTATTCGTTCTCTCTATTCCTATCAATTTCTGCATCTTTTTATTAAAATTTCTTCTTCTTTATTACATTTTTCTATGTCTTTTGACGTCTTCCACGTCTTCTTTCATATATATTCCAATATTATACAGGGGGTAACGTTTTTTTTGGAGTTATATTGATTTTTATTCGTTCTCTCTATTCCTATCAATTTCTGCATCTTTTTATTAAAATTTCTTCTTCTTTATTACATTTTTCTATGTCTTTTGACGTCTTCCACGTCTTCTTTCATATATATTCCAATATTATACAGGGGGTAACGTTTTTTTTGGAGTTATGTTGATTTTTATTCGTTCTCTCTATTCCTATCAATTTCTGCATCTTTTTATTAAAATTTCTTCTTCTTTATCACATTTTTCTATGTCTTTTGGCGTCTTCCAAGCCTTCTTTCATATCTATTCCAATATTATACAGGGTGTAACAGTTTTTTCATCGTTTTCATCGTCTCCTATTCTACACGATTTCTTCATTGTTCTTTTCCTTTCCCCACGTTCACTTCCAAATTTTTCTTTCTATATTTTCGATTCCATCCGTCAGCACGTTAACAAATGAATCATTCGTCCACTCCAACATAAATGACAAGTAGCATTTACCAGAAATTATATCCCGATATCAATAATCGATGATTTGTAAGTCTGAATCATGAGTAGCATCGTTCGCACAAAAAAAAAAATAAATAAACAAACAACAAACAAACAACGATGTTCCATAAATAAAAATTGTTTTAGAATAATTTTTTTCTCGATACAATGCCTTGTACGAAACGTGATACTAACAAAAACAAAATCGACACCAAAGATAATTACTAATGATCGTTTATCATTCGAAAATATTGTCGTGCTAGCAAATTCTGATCTAGGTATCATAAAATATCCTTATAAGCGTTTTATAAATATACAGGGATGTGTCGAAAAGGATTCGGTAGACCTCGAAGTAATTTTATAAGTGGCACTCGTCATTTATAACTCGAACGTATTTTTATATGGAAAATAATTGGTTGAGATAGTGGGGGATTGATGAATGACAGATTTGTGACAGGTGTGTGACGTCGAAACGTGTCCCGAGATGTTTTATTTAGGTCACTTTGTATATATCGCTCCGTTTTGACGTGAAGATCATTATACTGTAGATTTCGATCATTTTTTTGCTATAATTAGTCAAAAAGAAGAGTACATACTCGTGGGGCTTGGTTTCTTTGGTAAATAGTGAATATTTTCCTCCAAATTCGTATTTTTTTCGACTTCAATTCTCCTGGAGCGTTTTTAATGAAATGCTCGGTTTCTTTGAAGAATTTTACTCGTTTTTTCCATAAAACGTGTCAAAAAGGAGAGTACATACTCGTGGGGCTTCGTTTCTTTGGTAAATAATGAATATTTTCCTCCAAATTCGTATTTTTTTCGACTTCAATTCTCCTGGAACGTTTTTAATGAAATGCTCGGTTTCTTTGAAGAATTTTACTCGTTTTTTCCATAAAACGTGTCAAAAAGGAGAGTACATACTCGTGGGGCTTGGTTTCTTTGGTAAATAATGAATATTTTCCTCCAAATTCGTATTTTTTTCGACTTCAATTCTCCTGGAACGTTTTTAATAAAAAGCTCGGTTTCTTTGAAGAATTTTACTCGTTTTTTCCATAAAACGTGTCAAAAAGGAGAGTACATACTCGTGGGGCTTGGTTTCTTTGGTAAATAATGAATATTTTCCTCCAAATTCGTATTTTTTTCGACTTCAATTCTCCTGGAACGTTTTTAATGAAATGCTCGGTTTCTTTGAAGAATTTTACTCGTTTTTTCCATAAAACGTGTCAAAAAGGAGAGTACATACTCGTGGGGCTTGGTTTCTTTGGTAAATAATGAATATTTTCCTCCAAATTCGTATTTTTTTCGACTTCAATTCTCCTGGAACGTTTTTAATAAAAAGCTCGGTTTCTTTGAAGAATTTTACTCGTTTTTTCCATAAAACGTGTCAAAAAGGAGAGTACATACTCGTGGGGCTTGGTTTCTTTGGTAAATAATGAATATTTTCCTCCAAATTCGTATTTTTTTCGACTTCAATTCTCCTGGAACGTTTTTAATGAAATGCTCGGTTTCTTTGAAGAATTTTACTCGTTTTTTCCATAAAACGTGTCAAAAAGGAGAGTACATACTCGTGGGGCTTGGTTTCTTTGGTAAATAATGAATATTTTCCTCCAAATTCGTATTTTTTTCGACTTCAATTCTCCTGGAACGTTTTTAATAAAAAGCTCGGTTTCTTTGAAGAATTTTACTCGTTTTTTCCATAAAACGTGTCAAAAAGGAGAGTACATACTCCAGGGGCTTGATTTTTTTGGTTTTTGTTGTATTGGAAAGTTTCCATTGACACTTTACTGTCAAAACGACACGAAAAAACATCATTTTCCAACAAATACGAGTTTATATCGATCTAAATAGTCAAATAGGTGATCTACCTGATACAGGATGATTGTTTATTACAATTTCCGTTAAAGAATGACTCGATTCCATATTACTTAACCCTAATTAGGTATTTTACGTGAAATAATGTCAAACAAGGAAACGAAACAATGTGTAGCAGTCTTTAAAAATAAATTGTTTATGAAAAGTAACATGTACTTTCGTATAAACTGCTCAACTCTACATACATAATTGAAATTTATTACTTTTTTTCGAAAATTCGTACCATTTAAGACGGCGCGTTTAAATATTAGAAGCCCATTTAGAATCTCCATTATTAATTTTACATTAGCTTCGAAAAAAAAAAATGATTTAACACGTTTCATTAAAATTTAATGATGTTAATTTTCTCCTTCCAACAGTTTAAATTAGTTCGACATTATTTACGAATTAGTTCGATCGTTATTTTGAAAAAAAAAATACTTGTAATATTCATAAATTGATATCTTACTACGATTTTTTCTTTTTTCTATCTCTAAATCTGTTTCCGCGTCTATTCTAACCTCAAAAAACCATATTTCGTTCCTTGGGATGTTCGGCTCTAGGCTCGGCTCTTTTCGAGCCATAATTTCGTCTTTAACTACCTCATTCTGTAGTTTACCAATCGGAACGAGTCTCGATTCAAACAATGCTCAGTTTTACGAGATTTGACATATCGTTTTGTGTAATTTCACTAAGGAGATCAAGGAAATGTTCGTAGCGATGTTTGACTCCATGCTCGGCTCTTTTTGAGCAATAATTTCGTCTTTAACTACCTCATTCTGTAGTTTACCAATCGGAACGAGTCTCGATTCAAACAATGCTCAGTTTTACGAGATTTGACATATCGTTTTGTGTAATTTCACTAAGGAGATCAAGGAAATGTTCGTAGCGATGTTTGACTCCATGCTCGGCTCTTTTTGAGCAATAATTTCGTCTTTAACTACCTCATTCTGTAGTTAACCAATCGGAACGAGTCTCGATTCAAACAATGCTCAGTTTTACGAGATTTGACATATCGTTTTGTGTAATTTCACTAAGGAGATCAAGGAAATGTTCGTAGCGATGTTTGACTCCATGCTCGGCTCTTTTTGAGCAATAATTTCGTCTTTAACTACCTCATTCTGTAGTTTACCAATCGGAACGAGTCTCGATTCAAACAATGCTCAGTTTTACGAGATTTGACATATCGTTTTGTGTAATTTCACTAAGGAGATCAAGGAAATGTTCGTAGCGATGTTTGACTCCATGCTCGGCTCTTTTTGAGCAATAATTTCGTCTTTAACTACCTCATTCTGTAGTTTACCAATCGGAACGAGTCTCGATTCAAACAATGCTCAGTTTTACGAGATTTGACATATCGTTTTGTGTAATTTCACTAAGGAGATCAAGGAAATGTTCGTAGCGATGTTTGACTCCATGCTTGGCTCTTTTTGAGCAATAATTTCGTCTTTAACTACCTCATTCTGTAGTTTACCAATCGGATCGAGTCTCGATTCAAACAATGCTCAGTTTTACGAGATTTGACATATCGTTTTGTGTAATTTCACTAAGGAGATCAAGGAAATGTTCGTAGCGATGTTTGACTCCATGCTTGGCTCTTTTTGAGCAATAATTTCGTCTTTAACTACCTCATTCTGTAGTTTACCAATCGGATCGAGTCTCGATTCAAATAATGCTCAGTTTTACGAGATTTGACATATCGTTTTGTGTAATTTCACTAAGGAGATCAAGGAAATGTTCGTAGCGATGTTTGACTCCATGCTCGGCTCTTTTTGAGCAATAATTTCGTCTTTAACTACCTCATTCTGTAGTTTACCAATCGGATCGAGTCTCGATTCAAACAATGCTCAGTTTTACGAGATTTGACATATCGTTTTGTGTAATTTCACTAAGGAGATCAAGGAAATGTTCGTAGCGATGTTTGACTCCATGCTTGGCTCTTTTTGAGCAATAATTTCGTCTTTAACTACCTCATTCTGTAGTTTACCAATCGGATCGAGTCTCGATTCAAATAATGCTCAGTTTTACGAGATTTGACATATCGTTTTGTGTAATTTCACTAAGGAGATCAAGGAAATGTTCGTAGCGATGTTTGACTCCATGCTCGGCTCTTTTTGAGCAATAATTTCGTCTTTAACTACCTCATTCTGTAGTTTACCAATCGGATCGAGTCTCGATTCAAACAATGCTCAGTTTTACGAGATTTGACATATCGTTTTGTGTAATTTCACTAAGGAGATCAAGGAAATGTTCGTAGCGATGTTTGACTCCATGCTTGGCTCTTTTTGAGCAATAATTTCGTCTTTAACTACCTCATTCTGTAGTTTACCAATCGGATCGAGTCTCGATTCAAACAATGCTCAGTTTTACGAGATTTGACATATCGTTTTGTGTAATTTCACTAAGGAGATCAAGGAAATGTTCGTAGCGATGTTTGACTCCATGCTCGGCTCTTTTTGAGCAATAATTTCGTCTTTAACTACCTCATTCTGTAGTTTACCAATCGGATCGAGTCTCGATTCAAACAATGCTCAGTTTTACGAGATTTGACATATCGTTTTGTGTAATTTCACTAAGGAGATCAAGGAAATGTTCGTAGCGTTTTGCTGTTAGTTTGTCTCTTAGCTCGGCTCTAAGCTCGGCTCTGTTCGACGATTAAAACCGTCCTCAACTACTTCTTTCAATAGATAATCAATCGGTACGAGTTTTGTTGGCAAAAATGCTCAGGTTTCACGGAAAATGCTTCTAATCATCTAGATAGTGAATAATATAGGGTGAAACTACTTGTATAGCCACCATAAGCCCATATTACTAGTCATGTTTCTTCTTTAATAGCCTTATTCGGTTTTTTTTGTGTCTTACCGATATAATCTGGTGGATATTCAAAGGGTTAAAGGTCTGGACTAATTACTGGCCGTTCAGTGTCATTTATCGTACATATTGTAGTCTATTGACTGAATTTTATGATAAATAATTATTTGTTTCATTATCTATGGTATTATTGTAAAAATAATGTCCTAAATTGAGAAATAATTAACTAAGCATTTCACTTAAAAGGTGGATAACGTCTAAATTATCGAAAAGAGGTGTTCACTTCAATTTTAAATGAAGATAGAGATAAAACCAAATCTTTTCGTTAATTCTTATCTATTTAATGGTTTCCTCTAACTAGTTTTTAATATTATTCGTTTGGTATAGAGAAAAGTCTATATTTGTATGTCCAACTACGTTTACTTTTGGTATTTGTTCTTTTTCTTTAGATTTTTAACATTTTAAATGTCTCTTTGGACTTATGACATTGTTTCCAAACCTTTTTGACACCTTTGGTATCCAAAAAAGACATGGCTACGACCTTAATGGCCAAGAAAATAGTTCTGGATATCTCTTTGGACTTATGACGCTGTTTCCAAACTTTTTTGACACCTTTGGTATTCAAAAACGATCTTAGAGATCAAGAAAATAGTCTTTCATGACTCTTTGGACTTTGGACACTGTTTCCAAAGGTTTTTACACTTATCTAGCTGTCTCTTTGGACTTATGACACTATTTCTAAACCTATTTGACACCTTTGGTATCCAAAAACGACCTTAATGGTCAAGAAAATAGTGTTTTATTAACTGTTCGGACTTGGTACACTATTTCCAAACCTTTTTGACACCTTTCTTATCCAAAAACGACCTTAATAATCAAGAAAATAGTGATTGATGACTCTTGTGACTTTGGACACTATTTCCAAACATTTGGTATCCAAAAAGGACATGGTTACGACCTTAATGGTCAAGAAAATAGTTCTGGATATCTCTTTGGACTTATGACAATGTTTCCAAACCTTTTTGACACTTTTGGTATACGAAAACGACCTTAATGGCCAAAAAAAATAGTGTTTTATGACTCTTGTGACTTTGGACACTATTTCCAAACATTTGGTATCCAAAAAGGACATGGTTACGACCTTAATGGTCAAGAAAATAGTTCTGGATATCTCTTTCGACTTATGATAATGTTTCCAAACCTTTTTGACACCTTTGGTATACAAAAACGACCTTAATGGTCAAGAAAATAGTGTTTGATGACTCTTGTGACTTTGGACACTATTTCCAAACATTTGGTATCCAAAAAGGACATGGTTACCACCTTAATGGTCAAGAAAATAGTTCTGGATATCTCTTTGGTCTTATAACAATGTTTCCAAACCTTTTTGACACTTTTGGTATACGAAAACGACCTTAATGGCCAAAAAAATAATTTTTGACTGTTTCTTTGGACTATTTCCAAAAGTTTACGACATCTTATTGTACTTCAAGTATTATATTTACGTAACTTTTCCTTGGTTTATTCAATTGAGGATTAAATTCATTTTTTTCATATTTTCCTGACGATATAATCGATTTTAGGGAAATTTTGACATACCATATCACAAAGACGCCATCTAATAATAATCTTAGAAAGTAATATTCACTTTTTCGCGACATACCGTATACATTTTATTTATTTAATTATATAACATACGTCACGGTTGTTTATTTACGTATTTTACGTCGCTTAGGTCAGTGTATTTAAATAAAAAAATTTGCTTATAATATTTGTAACACAAAAAGTAAATAAAAAATAAACCTAACCAACCTTAACATTCGAAAGAAAACGAAAATTCATAAACAAATATTATAAATGTTTCAATACTAGTCATAAAACACTCGATTTTATCTAAAAAACACCATATACACTGTCGGCTAGTGTATACGTGTTTTAAACGTTCCAAAAAAATTATACGCGCTCTTTCCATGACGAATGTTTTAGTTCCAACAATCTAAAGTATTTAACTGGAGATGTTCAGTTTTTTAGGTTATCCAAGGTGGGTTAGGTGCCGAGGAAATGAGTTTTTCCGTGATTTTCCGCACTGGAAGGTTCTTCGGAACGATTTGGATTTAATAACAATATACTATAATAGGGTGTAATGACATATCGTTCGGAAAACCTCGGCACCTAACCCACGATGTATTACAAAATAAAACGAACTTTTCCAGTTCAATGTTTCAGACTGAAAGGACGATGACATTTGTCAGGAAAGAGCGCGCATAATTTTTTTTTGAAAACTTTGTAGTACTGTACAGGGTGTTGTTATATTAGTGATTTTTTAACAAAATATAGTGTTTTATGACTACTATTTAAACAATTTTTTTATAAATGTCATTTCCGTTAGACAATTGACAATTTTCGTGGGAATATTGACAATTTTCAAAAGTTAGGACCTCGAATTGATCAAACTAATAAAAAATTCGAAATTTTCGTTATAAAAATTCGCCCTCCCCATAATTTAGTTTAATATAACACCCTGTATGTTTTATACACTACATGGAACGTTATTTTTTCAAAAAATCCAGTTTTCATGGGAATTTCGACAATTTTCAAAAGTTAGAACCTCGAAGTGATCAAGCTTATAAAAAATTCGAAATTTTCGTTATAAAAAATTCCCTTCCCCATAATTCAGTATAATATAACACCCTGTATGTTTTATAAACTACATTGAACGTTATTTTTTCAAAAAATCCAATTTTCATGGGAATTTCGACAATTTTCAAATGCTAAGACCTCGATTTGATCAAGCTTATAAAAAATTCGAAATTTTCGTTATAAAAATTTCTCCTCCCCATAATTTAGTATAATATAACACCCAGTATGTTTTATAAACTACATGGAACGTTATTTTTTCAAAAAATCCAATTTTCATGGGAATTTCGACAATTTTCAAATGCTAAGACCTCGATTTGATCAAGCTTATAAAAAATTCGAAATTTTCGTTATAAAAATTTCTCCTCCCCATAATTTAGTATAATATAACACCCAGTATGTTTTATAAACTACATGGAACGTTATTTTTTCAAAAAATCCAATTTTCATGGGAATTTCGACAATTTTCAAATGCTAAGACCTCGATTTGATCAAGCTTATAAAAAATTCGAAATTTTCGTTATAAAAATTTCTCCTCCCCATAATTTAGTATAATATAACACCCAGTATGTTTTATAAACTACATTGAACGTTATTTTTTCAAAAAATCCAATTTTCATGGGAATTTCGACAATTTTCAAAAGTTAGAACCTCGAAGTGATCAAGCTTATAAAAAATTCGAAATTTTCGTTATAAAAAATTCCCTTCCCCATAATTCAGTATAATATAACACCCTGTATGTTTTATAAACTACATTGAACGTTATTTTTTCAAAAAATCCAATTTTCATGGGAATTTCGACAATTTTCAAATGCTAAGACCTCGATTTGATCAAGCTTATAAAAAATTCGAAATTTTCGTTATAAAAAATTCCCTTCCCCATAATTCAGTATAATATAACACCCTGTATGTTTTATAAACTACATGGAACGTTATTTTTTCAAAAAATCCAATTTTCATGGGAATTTCGACAATTTTCAAATGCTAAGACCTCGATTTGATCAAGCTTATAAAAAATTCGAAATTTTCGTTATAAAAATTTCTCCTCCCCATAATTTAGTATAATATAACACCCAGTATGTTTTATAAACTACATGGAACGTTATTTTTTCAAAAAATCCAATTTTCATGGGAATTTCGACAATTTTCAAATGCTAAGACCTCGATTTGATCAAGCTTATAAAAAATTCGAAATTTTCGTTATAAAAATTTCTCCTCCCCATAATTTAGTATAATATAACACCCAGTATGTTTTATAAACTACATGGAACGTTATTTTTTCAAAAAATCCAATTTTCATGGGAATTTCGACAATTTTCAAATGCTAAGACCTCGATTTGATCAAGCTTATAAAAAATTCGAAATTTTCGTTATAAAAATTTCTCCTCCCCATAATTTAGTATAATATAACACCCAGTATGTTTTATAAACTACATGGAACGTTATTTTTTCAAAAAATCCAATTTTCATGGGAATTTCGACAATTTTCAAATGCTAAGACCTCGATTTGATCAAGCTTATAAAAAATTCGAAATTTTCGTTATAAAAATTTCTCCTCCCCATAATTTAGTATAATATAACACCCAGTATGTTTTATAAACTACATTGAACGTTATTTTTTCAAAAAATCCAATTTTCATGGGAATTTCGACAATTTTCAAATGCTAAGACCTCGATTTGATCAAGCTTATAAAAAATTCGAAATTTTCGTTATAAAAATTTCTCCTCCCCATAATTTAGTATAATATAACACCCAGTATGTTTTATAAACTACATGGAACGTTATTTTTTCAAAAAATCCAATTTTCGTGGGAATTATGACAATTTTCAAAAGTTAGGACCTCGAATTGATGAAACTAATAAAAAATTCGAAATTCTCGTTATAAAAGTTTCCCTTCCTCATAATTCAGTATAATATAACACCCTGTATGTTTTATAAACTACATTGAACGTTATTTTTTCAAAAAATCCAATTTTCATGGGAATTTCGACAATTTTCAAAAGTTAGAACCTCGAAGTGATCAAGCTTATAAAAAATTCGAAATTTTCGTTATAAAAAATTCCCTTCCCCATAATTCAGTATAATATAACACCCTGTATGTTTTATAAACTACATTGAACGTTATTTTTTTCAAAAAATCCAATTTTCGTGGGAATTTTGACAATTTTCAAAAGTTAGAACCTCGAAGTGATCAAGCTTATAAAAAATTCGAAATTTTCGTTATAAAAAATTCCCTTCCCCATAATTCAGTATAATATAACACCCTGTATGTTTTATAAACTACATTGAACGTTATTTTTTCAAAAAATCCAATTTTCATGGGAATTTTGACAATTTTCAAAAGTTAGGACCTCGAATTGATCAAACTAATAAAAAATTCGAAATTTTCGTTATAAAAGTTTCCCTTCCTCATAATTCAGTATAATATAACACCCTGTATGTTTTATAAACTACATTGAACGTTATTTTTTCAAAAAATCCAATTTTCATGGGAATTTCGACAATTTTCAAAAGTTAGAACCTCGAAGTGATCAAGCTTATAAAAAATTCGAAATTTTCGTTATAAAAAATTCCCTTCCCCATAATTCAGTATAATATAACACCCTGTATGTTTTATAAACTACATTGAACGTTATTTTTTCAAAAAATCCAATTTTCATGGGAATTTCGACAATTTTCAAATGCTAAGACCTCGATTTGATCAAGCTTATAAAAAATTCGAAATTTTCGTTATAAAAAATTCCCTTCCCCATAATTCAGTATAATATAACACCCTGTATGTTTTATAAACTACATTGAACGTTATTTTTTCAAAAAATCCAATTTTCATGGGAATTTCGACAATTTTCAAATGCTAAGACCTCGATTTGATCAAGCTTATAAAAAATTCGAAATTTTCGTTATAAAAAATTCCCTTCCCCATAATTCAGTATAATATAACACCCTGTATGTTTTATAAACTACATTGAACGTTATTTTTTCAAAAAATCCAATTTTCATGGGAATTTCGACAATTTTCAAAAGTTAGAACCTCGAAGTGATCAAGCTTATAAAAAATTCGAAATTTTCGTTATAAAAAATTCCCTTCCCCATAATTCAGTATAATATAACACCCTGTATGTTTTATAAACTACATTGAACGTTATTTTTTCAAAAAATCCAATTTTCATGGGAATTTCGACAATTTTCAAATGCTAAGACCTCGATTTGATCAAGCTTATAAAAAATTCGAAATTTTCGTTATAAAAAATTCCCTTCCCCATAATTCAGTATAATATAACACCCTGTATGTTTTATAAACTACATTGAACGTTATTTTTTCAAAAAATCCAATTTTCATGGGAATTTTGACAATTTTCAAAAGTTAGGACCTCGAATTGATCAAACTAATAAAAAATTCGAAATTTTCGTTATAAAAATTCGCCCTCCCCATAATTTAGTATAATATAACACCCTGTATATTTTCGAGCCTATACCATACATTTTCAAAATTAATTCAATATTTTGACAATTTTGACAATTTTTTCAAAGTTACCTTCACAAATGGAATGAAATTTTGAAAAAAATTACAATTTTCGAAATAGAATCCCTTCCCCATAACCGAGTAGTACCTGGTGACGAAGTCGTACTGGCCGCTGGTCGTCAGTCATTCAAACTCGGTACCAAGAGTGTGAAGGTTGTGGGTGTGTGCGCGTGTGGGTTTTAGCTCGAACAAGCTCGTTGTCTATGGATTTGAATTTTTTGCAACAGCACAAGTTAGTTAACTTTTTTAATTTTATTTCTTCTTTTTTTGTTTTTTTTTTTTGGTTCTATTAGAATTTTGAGTTCGCAATCGTTATCGTTTGATACGAACGTGGATGATTTTTATTTTGGTGAAACGAGTGAATGTAATTGTTTTTTTTTTGAAAATTAATTCGAAGGTAATTTTTGGTTTTGATTTTCTTAAATCTCTATATTCTTTTTAATTTTTTTTTTACGTATTAAACAGTATAAAGCAAATATCTGCTTGAATATTCTAGAAAACATAAAAATTTTTCCAGGTTCCTCATTAAAAATTATCTGAATGATCGATTTCTGCTCTTTTATATACAGTATGTCCCAAATAATTAACAGAAATTTGATTCAAACTTAAGTTTGATTTCTATAATAACTTTCTTCGATTTACATAAAATTTCATCTCCGAAATTATTAGATTGTCTATTATACTCAATTTGGATGAGTATCAGGAGTGTTTTATATACAGGATGTCCCAAATAGTCGACTGGAAACTAAGAGAAATTTGATTTAAACTTAATTTTGTTTTCTATGACAATATTTTTCGATTTTCGTGAATTTCTATTTCCAAAATCAATAAATAGTCTTTTAATAATCAATTCAGATGATTATCAGATATATTTTATATACAGAATGTCCCGAAAGTCGCGTAAAAACTAACAGAAATGTGATTCAAACTTAAATTTGATTTATTTTATCCTTATATCGATTTTTGAAAATTTTTTGTTCCCAAATACATGAATTGTCTTTTAATAATTAATTCAGATAAATATAACATATATTCCATATACAGAATGTCCCAAAACGTGAGTTTTAAAACTCACAGAAAGTGGATTTAAACTTAAATTTTATTTCTATGATTCTTATTTCGATTTTCGTAAATTTTTAGTTCTAAAAATTGTTGAATTCTCTGGTAATAATTCATTTAGATAAATATAAAATAATTTTATATACAGATTGTCTCCAATAGTAAGTTAAAACTAACAGAAATTGGATTCAAATTATGATTTCTATAATGTATTTTCGATTTTCGTGAATTTCTATTTCCAAAATCAATGAATAGTCTTTCAATAATCAATTCAGATGGTTATCAGTAATATGTTATATACAGAATGTCCCTAAAGTCGCGTGAAAACTAACAGAAATGTGATTCAAACTTAAATTTGATTTATTTGATCCTTATTTCGATTTTTGAAAATTTTTTGTTCCCAAATAGATGAATTGTCTTTTAATAATTAATTCAGATGAATATAACATATATTCCATATACAGAATGTCCCAAAACGTGAGTTAAAACTCACAGAAATTGGATTCAAACTTAAATTTTATTTTTTTTATTCTTATTTCGATTTTTGTAAATTTTTAGTTCTAAAATTGTTGAATTCTCTATTAATAATTCATTTAGATGAATATCAAAAAATTTTATATACAGAATGTCTCCAATAGTAAGTTAAAATAACAGAAATTGGTTTCAAACTATTATTTCTATAATGTTTTTTCGATTTTTAGGACTTTTCATTTCCAAAATCAATAAATTGTGTTTAAATAATCAATTCAGATGATTATCAGATATATGTTATATACAGAATGTCCCTAAAGTCGCGTAAAAACTAACAGAAATGTGATTCAAACTTAAATTTGATTTCTTTGATCCTTATTTCGATTTTTGAAAATTTTTTGTTCTCAAATAGATGAATTGTCTTTTAATAACTAATTCAGATGAATATAACATATATTTCATATACAGAATGTCCCAAAACGTGACTTAAAACTCACAGAAATTGGATTCAAACTTAAATTTGATTTTTTTGATCCTTATTTCGATTTTTGAAATTTTTTTGTTCCCAAATAGATAAATTCTCTCTTAATAATTAATTCGGATGAATACGAGTATAAGGTATATTTTATATACAGAATGTCTTAAATAACTAACAGAAACTGGATTTAAACTTAAATTTGATTTCTTTGTTTTTTTTTCGATGTTCGTAAATTTTTAGTTCCAAAATTGTTGAATGCTCTATTAATAATTCATTTAGATGAATATCAAAAAATTTTATATACAGAATGTCTCCAATAGTAAGTTAAAACTAACAGAAATTGGATTCATTCTTAATTTTGATTTCTATAATGTTTTTTTCGATTTGTGTGAATTTTCATTTTCAAAATCAATAAATTGTCTTTCAATAATCAATTCAGATAGTTATCAAATATATTTTATATACAGAATGTCCCTAAAGACGCGCAATAAAGACGCGCAAAAATTAACAGAAATGTGATTCAAACTTAATTTTGATTTCTATAATGTTTTTTTCGATTTGTGTGGATTTTCATTTTCAAAATCAATAAATTGTCTTTCAACAATCAATTCAGATAGTTATCAGACATATTTTTTATACAGAATGTCCCTAAAGTCGCGTAAAAACTAACAGAAATGTGATTCAAACTTAATTTTGATTTTTATGATTCTTTTCTTCGATTTTCGTAAATTTTTATTTCCAAAATTGTTGAATTGTCTATCAATAATTGATTTGAAGAAATATCATATGCGTTTTATATACAGTATGTCCCAAATAATTAGTTAAACCAACCGAAATTTGATTCCAATTTTATTTTGATTTCTAACATTCTTTTTGTCGATTTACGTAAGTTTTTATTTCCAAAATTGTTAAATTTTCTATTGATACTCAATTTGGATGAATCTTAGTAGTGTTTAATATACAGATTGTTCCAAATAATGAGTTAGAACTTGATAGAAACTTGATTCAAACTTATCTCTCAAATTTTATGGTCCTTATTTTGGTTTTACGTAAATTTTTATTTTCAAAATTGTTGAATTGTCTATTAACGATTAATTTGGAGAAATATCAGGTGTGTTTTATGTACAGAAGGTCCCAAATAGTGAGTTAACACTAACAGAAATTTGATTCAAACTTAATTTTGATTTTTATGATCATTTTTTTGGATTTCCGTAAATTTTTCTCAAAATTGTTGTTAAATCGTTTATTAACACTATTCGGATGTATGTTAGGTGTGTTTTATATACAGAACGTCCTAAATTTCAATTAAATTAACATTATTCTTCAAAAGTCGAAATTTCGTAAAATTTATCATCAAAATTCATTCCAGCCCCTTGTATTCGAGAGGAACGGGTGCTTATACCACAAGTACCATGCCATATTATAACAGTTCCCCGGAACTTACCCCCCAATCATCACAATTATGGGCCAATAATGGTAAGTACATTTTTTTTTTCGACTCCGTATATATAATTATGACTATTATAAATGATTTTTATGAGGTTTATTTTAGTTTTTTTATCAAATTTTATGAAAAAAATTGTTTTTTCCCCATTTTTTTATATTTTTTTTTGAATTAATTTGAAAAAAAATTATAGAACTTTTTTTCACGTAAATAACTGTATGAAAATAACAAAAAAAATTAATTTAATTTACATTAAGATCAAGCATCTTTGGAAAAAATTTGGAAAAATATATATATACAGCGTGTCCCGAAAATTCGTCGTTATTTAATTTTTATGATTATTTCAATCACCCTCGTATGTATGAGACTTTTTTATGGAATTTAATGGAATGACATGGTTTTCCTCTTCATCTATTGGATTTTTGTTATAAACAGTAAGTAATTTCATTATCGATTTAATTATCGTTAGTCGATCACCTTGAATTTTGAAATCGGAAAATTTTGAAAAAAAAACTTTTTTATTAAAATAACATTTTTTATACGAAGAAATCTCGAAAACTGAACGAATAAAAGGGAAAAAAATGATAATTTTTCTAGAAAAAGTCGATAGCAAAAAAGGAAAATAATTTTGAAAAAAACAAACGACACGAAAAATTGTATACACTCTGTATATAGATAAAAAGTGAATGAATCCTCATTCATTTTCTCCAATATATATCGTATAATTTTTGAATTAATTGTAACATAATTCACAAACATGCATATACAGGGTGAGGTAAAAAGTAAATTAATATTGAAAAATATCAAAAATTCGCTGCTATTTTATAATTCTTCCAAGAAATTGCCATTTAAATAACAAAAACTGATGAATTTAAGAAGAAAATACTTCAAAACATACCAAAAAATAATTTAGAAAAAAATAAAAAATAGACGAAAATTTTAAATTAACTTTTCACCTCACCCCGTATACAGATATTTGATGATAATTGATTCAATAATTATCAAAAATCATTGAATTTCTAAGAAGAATTGAATCACCAGTAAATCATATACAGGGTGTTAATATAACCATTAGTATATAAAAATACTAATATCTTGTTAACCACCCTGTATAATTGGATAAAATTACATATTGGCAAGAGCACGATTATAATACGAAAATATATATGGAAAATATTTATACAGGGTGTTACATTTCAAAGAACGCGTTTATTTTATTTATATAAATCAATATATTTTTTATATATGATCAAATAGACGTAGTAAAAATACACCCTGTATATTGTAATCTTGTAATATTTTTTTGTGTAAATTATCCTTTTAGATACACGAAAATATGTCCTCAAAAATGAGTTATTTAATTTTTTTTTAAATTTTTTATCAATATTTTGTTGGTCTGCTGTTTATTTTTCATTCCTTTTCGTCTCAAATCCTTAATTTTATCGTTTTTCGTCCTGGAAATCCTTTTTTTTGTGTTTGATTTCAATAATAACAAGAAATAAATCCTTTATCAAAAAATTTAACTAACCCATTCTTTTTTTCATTCTGTATCACCCTGTATTAGTAGTTCAGATCTTTGTCTTGTTTCGCTATTTTCCAAGTCCTCAATTTTCTCGTTTTTCGTCCTGGAAATCCTTTTTTTGTGTTTTATTTGAATAATAACCAGAAATAAATCCTTTATCAAAAAATTTAACTAACCCATTCTTTTTTTCATTCTGTATCACCCTGTATTAGTAGTTCAGATCTTTGCCTTGATTCGCTATTTTCCAAGTCCTCAATTTTCTCGTTTTTCATCCTGGAAATCCTTTTTTTGTGTTTTATTTGAATAATAACAAGAAATAAATCCTTTATCAAAAAATTTAACTAACCCATTCTTTTTTTCATTCTGTATCACCCTGTATTAGTAGTTCAGATCTTTGCCTTGATTCGCTATTTTCCATGTCTTCAATTTTCTCGTTTTTCGTCCTGGAAATCCTTTTTTTGTGTTTTATTTGAATAATAACCAGAAATAAATCCTTTATCAAAAAATTTAATCATTCCACTTTTTTTTTCATTCTGTATCACCCTGTATTAGTAGTTCAGATCTTTGCCTTGATTCGCTATTTTCCATGTCTTCAATTTTCTCGTTTTTCGTCCTGGAAATCCTTTTTTTGTGTTTTATTTCAATAATAACAAGAAATAAATCCTTTATCAAAAAATTTAACTAACCCATTCTTTTTTTCATTCTGTATCACCCTGTATTAGTAGTTCAGATCTTTGCCTTGATTCGCTATTTTCCATGTCCTCAATTTTCTCGTTTTTCGTCCTGGAAATCCTTTTTTTGTGTTTTATTTAAATAATAACCAGAAATAAATCCTTTATCAAAAAATTTAATCATTCCACTTTTTTTTTCATTCTGTATCACCCTGTATTAGTAGTTCAGATCTTTGCCTTGATTCGCTATTTTCCAAGTCCTCAATTTTCTCGTTTTTCGTCCTGGAAATCCTTTTTTTGTGTTTTATTTGAATAATAACCAGAAATAAATCCTTTATCAAAAAATTTAATCATTCCACTTTTTTTTTCATTCTGTATCACCCTGTATTAGTAGTTCAGATCTTTGCCTTGATTCGCTATTTTCCATGTCTTCAATTTTCTCGTTTTTCGTCCTGGAAATCCTTTTTTTGTGTTTTATTTCAATAATAACAAGAAATAAATCCTTTATCAAAAAATTTAACTAACCCATTCTTTTTTTCATTCTGTATCACCCTGTATTAGTAGTTCAGATCTTTGCCTTGATTCGCTATTTTCCATGTCCTCAATTTTCTCGTTTTTCGTCCTGGAAATCCTTTTTTTGTGTTTTATTTAAATAATAACCAGAAATAAATCCTTTATCAAAAAATTTAATCATTCCACTTTTTTTTTCATTCTGTATCACCCTGTATTAGTAGTTCAGATCTTTGCCTTGATTCGCTATTTTCCAAGTCCTCAATTTTCTCGTTTTTCGTCCTGGAAATCCTTTTTTTGTGTTTTATTTGAATAATAACCAGAAATAAATCCTTTATCAAAAAATTTAATCATTCCACTTTTTTTTTCATTCTGTATCACCCTGTATTAGTAGTTCAGATCTTTGCCTTGATTCGCTATTTTCCATGTCTTCAATTTTCTCGTTTTTCGTCCTGGAAATCCTTTTTTTGTGTTTTATTTCAATAATAACAAGAAATAAATCCTTTATCAAAAAATTTAACTAACCCATTCTTTTTTTCATTCTGTATCACCCTGTATTAGTAGTTCAGATCTTTGCCTTGATTCGCTATTTTCCATGTCCTCAATTTTCTCGTTTTTCGTCCTGGAAATCCTTTTTTTGTGTTTTATTTAAATAATAACCAGAAATAAATCCTTTATCAAAAAATTTAATCATTCCACTTTTTTTTTCATTCTGTATCACCCTGTATTAGTAGTTCCGATCTTTGTCTTGATTCCCTCTCTCAACTGATAATGAAATTCTATCCTGTAGTAGTCCTGCAGGACTAATTACTATCCCAGTATATCCAATTTTCGTCCTTAGACGAATTTCATCATTTTTCTTTTCCATGCCGTTAATTTTGTTTCATTCCCATTTAAATTAAGTCCTTTCTTCCTTCCATCGCTCCTTATAATATCCTAGACGTTGTTTCAAAGGATTTCCATACATTTTAACGAAAAATAAATTGGATATCATGATATAGTCAATTATCATGTTTTACATCGATTGAATAAATGCAAAAATCTAATCAATGACGTTTGTTGTTCGATTACATCGAAATTGTGACTCATCAGTATCAGATAACTAATATATACAGGGTGTTTCAATAGTTTTTTTTACTACATCTCGTAGAATTCGGAAAAAAACTGCCAAAAACGATCTGTTATCGTTTTTATTTTGGTTATTTAATGAAATAAATCATTTTTTTTTATAACTTCAGTATACAGGGTGAGTTAGAACCATTATTATGTTCGTCGTGACTATTTAACAGAACTTTTAATTGTGGATTGAATTTATTTTTTTAAAAAATGGTATTGAGACGAAAAAAAAGGTTATCGAATATGCATAAATTGCATAAAGTTCAATGGGTTATCCCAAATTTTGAATTGATCCCGATAAACAGTATGACGAATCGACGAAAGTGATTTTTTTTTGACAAGATTTCATTTATTTTTAATTATATTGCGATAGGGAGGAATTCTTCCCGATTGTATGGGTTTTATTAAGTAATAATATTTTGAATCACCCTGTATTATATTGTGAGGAATAGTACTAATGGAAAGATGAAAAAAAAATATATTTTTTAGGGGGTCGTTGGTTGAAAATAGAGAAGTTAATGAAATAAAATACTGACAGGTTTTTTTAAAGATAATAAATCAGGCGAAAATACCCCCCCCCCCTCCAATAAAAAAAATTCAAAAATCGCAAATTAGTGGAATTTCATCATTTTATTATGAATTTTCTGATATAATATACAAAAATAGATTAAAATTGACGAGGGAATTATTTAAATTCATTTAAAAACGTTGAAATTGGAAATTGACCCCCAAAATTTTGGAAAAAAATTAGTAAAACCTGCACCTTCGTGAATTTTTTGGAATAAACTGAATAATAGTTGGAATAAAATGAAAAAATACTCTCATCTACTTAAAAATGTTAAAATTGGAAATATTACCCCCCAAAATTTGAAAAAAATTTATTGAAAATTGTAGATATATGAAATTTAATCATTTTATTATGATTTTTTTAAAGAAATATACAAGAAGAAATGAAATATAATCAGAGAAAAACTTTTATTTGCTTATGAATATTTGAATTGGATAATTTAGTCAAAAATTCCCCCCAAAATATAAAAAAATTGTGTAATTAAATCTTCATATTGCAGTTTTTCTAAAAAATGATGGAAAATTAAAAAAATATAATCCAAAGTATACTGAATCGGCAAAATTTGATAGTTTAGTCATAAATACCCCCCCAGAAACTAATAAAAATTGTAAATTATTCTAATTCAATTATTTTATTGCATTTTCGAAAGTAGAAGACAGTTATAGATTAAATATAGTGAGAAAAATACTTCTATTTACTAAAAAATAATAAATTACTCAAGAAATACCCCCTAAATGTTAATAAAAACAATCCAACAGTGCAAATTAGTGTAAATCAATCACTTACTTGTTACAAATCTAAAGAAAAATACAAAAATTTTATAAAATATAAGGTAAAAAATTTTTTTTTTCACATAGGATCAATAAAATTGGATAAACTAATTGTAAATACCCCCCAAAATTTGAAAAACTCGTGTATTTAAATTTTTATATTGTGAATTTTTCAAAAAAAAATTCAGAATATAATAAAATGCTAAAATGTCAAAAACGGATAAATTGGTAGAAAATACCCCCCAAACCGCGAAAAAAACTGTAAAATATTTCAAATTTGTGTAACTTTTATTATAAATTTTTATAGAATATCATAGAAGAAATGTTAAATCTTCAAAAATTGATAGATCAGTAATAAATACCCCCCTAAATTTGAAAAACTGCAAGTTTTCTAAAGAAAAGTCTAAACATAATAAAATATAACAAAAAATAATTTCATTTACTTAGATACGTGAAAAATTCGCTAAATATAAAAACACCCACCCCCTAAAATGTGTTAGAATGTTTGAAAATATAGCGAAAAATAATTTCATTTACTTGGGAACGTTAAAATTCGATAAATATACTAAAAATACCCCCCAAAATTCGAAAAAAGTTACTAAAAATTGCAAATTTGTCTATTTTGATTTTTATATTGTGAATCTTCCAAAGAAAAATAAAAAAATAGACTGAATATAATAAAAGAAGTCAAAATGAAACGTCAAAAATGGATAAATCAGTAATAAATACCCCCCAAAATTCCAAAAAAAACTACTAAAAATTGCAAATTCGTCTATTCTGATTTTTATGTTGTGAATTTTCCAAAAAAATGAAAAAATAGTAGGAAAAATGTAGAAACGTCAAAAATGTATAAATCAGTAATAAATACCCCCCCAAAATTCGAAAAAAAAACTACTAAAAATTGCAAATTCGTCTATTCTGATTTTTATGTTGTGAATTTTCCAATGAAAAATGAAAAAATAGTAGGAAAAATACAGAAACGTCAAAAATGTATAAATCAGTAATAAATACCCCCCAAAATTCGAAAAAAAACTACTAAAAATTGCAAATCCGTGTATTCTAATTTTTATATTGTGAATTTTCCAAAGAAAATAGTAGGAAAATGCAGAAACGTGAAAAATGGATAAATCAGCAATAAGTACCCCCCAAAACTCGAAAAATTTACAAAAAAATTAGAAATTTGTGTAATTCAACGCTTTTATAACAAAATTTTCAAAGGAGAATAAAAGATACATACAAAACGACTAATATTATAAAAATTTCGAAAAATATCAAATTTCTCGATGATTTTCTTCTTCTTTTTCCACACAACAGGAGTCAACACAACCGGAACGTTGTCTCTACCAGAAGACTACCCAAAAGTAACATCTTCTTCGACTTCGTTACCAGGTTTCAGTAGACTACCAACGACCTTCACCAACAATCACAGCCACCATCGCAGCAATACCTACTTACCCAACGCCATCTATGGCGATTGGCCGGGTTACGCCACCGACCAATACAATCTCAATTCGACCAATCAAAGAACTCGACCGATCTCGGCTGCGGCATCGTTATCTGCAAGTAAGTTTCCGGATACTTGGATTTTTTACAATTTTTTCGAGTTTTTTCTCAAAAATAACATTGATGATGTAAATATACCATTCGAAACTTAGTCAATTCATATTTTAAAAATTCAAAAGTTACCGAAATATTTGTTGTAATACGAAGATGATTTTTTTGTACGAAACGTCGTAAAAATATGAATCGATGATGGTTACTTCAAATAGTAACGAAACGTCGTTTATATATTTCGATAAGAATAGGGAAAAAAATGTTTTTTTATGATTTGACGTTTTTTTTTTTTCGAAAAACAATTAACCATTCCGGATTCTTTTTGTATAAAATTCTCGGAAATGGTATTGATGATGTAAATATTTCATTAGAAACGTCGTGCTAGATTTTTAGTTTTCTAATTTTCGAATTTCTAGTCTGTTCAATTCCCAATTCTGGTTTTCTAGATTCTTTCATTTTTAATAACTGTTTTTCTAGCTTTTTTGTTTTTTTTATTGTCACTTTCTAGACCCCCCATTTCCAATTCTAGCTTTCTAGTCTCTTCGTTTTTAATTCTAGCTTTCTAGATTGTTTCTATTCTAATTTTCGCTTTCTAGACACTTTTCGTTTCTAATTTCAGCTTTCTGGGCTTTTTCTTTTTCTAATTTTCGCCTTTCTAGACTTTTTTTTCTACATTTTGCCTTTCTAGACTCTTTCTGTTTCTGATTTTTGTTTTTCTAGATCTTTTTTCTTTCTAAACTCTTTTTATACTTAGTCCTCACTCTCTAGATTCTTTCCATTTCTAATTTTTGCTTTCTAGACTCTTTATATAGACTTCTAGTCTTCTAGACACTTCTGATTTCCAGTTTTAGTTTGTCTGAACTTTTCTTTTTCTAGATCTCGCTCTTTTTTCTTGTTTTTCTAGACTTTTTCTTTGTAATTTTGTCATTTCTAGAAATTTTAGTCCCAATTATCGCTTTCTAGACTCTTTCTATTTCTAAATTTCGCCTTTATACACTTTTTCCTTTTTTTGGCGCTTATAGACTTTTACTTTTTTTTATTTTTGTTTTTCTAGACTTTATATTCTTAATTATCGCTTTCGAACCTCTCCATTTCGAGTTCAAGCTTTCTAGTCTCTTTATTTCCAATTCTAGCTATCTAAATTCTTTCTATTTCTAATTTTCGCTTTCTAGACTCTTTACATCGACTTCTAGTCTTCTAGACACTTTTCATTTCCAATTCTAGCTTTCTAGCCTCTTCGTTTTTAATTCTGGCTTCCTAGATTCTTTCTATTTCTAATTTTCGCCTTTCTAGACTTTTTTTTCTACATTTTGCCTTTCTAGACTCTTTCTGTTTCTGATTTTTGTTTTTCTAGATCTTTTTTCTTTCTAAACTCTTTTTATACTTAGTCCTCACTCTCTAGATTCTTTCCATTTCTAATTTTTGCTTTCTAGACTCTTTATATAGACTTCTAGTCTTCTAGACATTTCTGATTTCCAGTTTTAGTTTGTCTGAACTTTTCTTTTTCTAGATCTCGCTCTTTTTTCTTGTTTTTCTAGATTTTTTCTTTGTAATTTTGTCATTTCTAGAAATTTTAGTCCCAATTATCGCTTTCTAGACTCTTTCTATTTCTAAATTTCGCCTTTATACACTTTTTCCTTTTTTTGGCGCTTATAGACTTTTACTTTTTTTTATTTTTGTTTTTCTAGACTTTATATTCTTAATTATCGCTTTCGAACCTCTCCATTTCGAGTTCAAGCTTTCTAGTCTCTTTATTTCCAATTCTAGCTATCTAAATTCTTTCTATTTCTAATTTTCGCTTTCTAGACTCTTTACATCGACTTCTAGTCTTCTAGACACTTTTCATTTCCAATTCTAGCTTTCTAGCCTCTTCGTTTTTAATTCTGGCTTCCTAGATTCTTTCTATTTCTAATTTTCGCCTTTCTAGACTTTTTTTTCTACATTTTGCCTTTCTAGACTCTTTCTGTTTCTGATTTTTGTTTTTCTAGATCTTTTTTCTTTCTAAACTCTTTTTATACTTAGTCCTCACTCTCTAGATTCTTTCCATTTCTAATTTTTGCTTTCTAGACTCTTTATATAGACTTCTAGTCTTCTAGACATTTCTGATTTCCAGTTTTAGTTTGTCTGAACTTTTCTTTTTCTAGATCTCGCTCTTTTTTCTTGTTTTTCTAGACTTTTTCTTTGTAATTTTGTCATTTCTAGAAATTTTAGTCCCAATTATCGCTTTCTAGACTCTTTCTATTTCTAAATTTCGCCTTTATACACTTTTTCCTTTTTTTGGCGCTTATAGACTTTTACTTTTTTTTATTTTTGTTTTTCTAGACTTTATATTCTTAATTATCGCTTTCGAACCTCTCCATTTCGAGTTCAAGCTTTCTAGTCTCTTTATTTCCAATTCTAGCTATCTAAATTCTTTCTATTTCTAATTTTCGCTTTCTAGACTCTTTACATCGACTTCTAGTTTTCTAGACACTTTTCATTTCCAATTCTAGCTTTCTAGCCTCTTCGTTTTTAATTCTAGCTTCCTAGATTCTTTCTACTTCTAATTTTCGCCTTTCTAGACTTTTTTTTCTACATTTTGCCTTTCTAGACTCTTTCTGTTTCTGATTTTTGCTTTTCAAGACTCTTTCTTCTTCTAATTTTTGTTTTTCTAGATTTTATATTTTCAATTATCGCTTTCTAGCCTTTTCGTTTTTAATTTTCACTTTCTAGACTCTTTACATCGACTTTTAGTTTTCTAGACCCTTTTCGCTTCCAATATTAGCTTTCTACACTTTTTCTATTTCTAATTTTCGCCTTTTTACACTGTTTAGTTGTCAATTCAACCTCTCTAGACTCGTTCCATTTCTAATTTTCGCTTTCTAGACTATTTATATCGACTTCTAATTCTAGCTTTCTAGACTTTTTCTTTTCCTAATTTTAGCTGTTCTACACTCTTTTTTTCTATTCTCATTCTCATAATCTATCTCTCTAGGCGTCGTTTAGCAGGTTTTTAGTTGGAATTCGCCTTTTTTTCCAAAAAAATTGACAATAACCTTTGAAATTTCTAAATTCATGTTCGAAAACAGTACTGAAGATGTTAATTTCAAATACGAAACGTCGTAACGATAGTTTCCTCATTTAGACGACGACGTTTCGAGTCAAAACCACTCGGGGGAGGAATTTAAAATGTTAAAAGGAATGTTCTTCAATTTGTAAGTGCTACAGAGATACAAAAAACCACACGCAGGCTTAATATGTAAAAGAAACCGAATAAATCCCATGAGGTGACGCCCCTTATCTGTTTTCTATCATTTCGCACACACACACACACACACACACACAAAAACGCATCTATTACCACACGAATATTCGTAATACGAGGGGTGTACTAGATGAAAAACATTTATTTCTTTCTAAGAAATGAGTTTTTTCACTTTTCCTCGTATTAATAATTTTTTATACATTAGCGCCGAAAAATTGCGTGAAAATCTTGGAAAAACTTTTTTTCTAGAATCTCTCTTTTTCTCATTTTCGTTATTCTAGACTTTTTCAATTCCCAATTATCGTTTTCTAGACTTTTCTTCTTTTAATTCTTTTGTCTTTCTCTACTTTTTGTTTCTAATTTTCGCTTTCCACACTATTTACATCGATTTATAGTGTTTCAGACACATTTTGTTTCCAATTCTATATTTCTGGACTCTTCTCTTTTCTAATTTTCGTCTTTCTAGACTTTTTGATTCTCAATTATCGCTTTCTAGACACTTTATTTTTCTAATTCTTGTTTTTTTAGATTTTATGTTATCTATAATCGTTTTCTAGACGCTTCTTTTCGATTTTCTTTCTATTTGCAATTTCCGCTTTCTAGGCTTTTTCTAGTGTTTTGGACTCTTTTTATTCTCAAGTCTATAGTTTTCTAGACCCCGTCTTTTTCTAATTCTTCTTTTTCTAAACTTCTTTATCTCATTTCTTACTTCAATTAATAGTCATTTATTCGGTTTTAACTTTCTAGATTAATTTTATCCATGGTCATAGATTTCTAGTTTTGAAAATTTATTTAAAACGATTTATCGCTTTCTAGACACTTTTATAACCCGTCCTTGCTTCTTTTTTTTTCATTACACTCTTTCTAGACTCTTTCTATTTATAATTCTAGTTTACTTAAGTTTTTTCCCCAATTCTGTCTTCCTGAAATCTTTCTATGACTATTTCTAGCTTTTTAGTTTTCTTGTAGCTCCAGTTCTTATTTTCTAGAATCTTTTTATTCAATTAAAGCCATCTCGATACTTTCTTTTACTTTCTAGACACTTTATTCCCAATTATCACTTTATATATTTCTATTCTTAATTTTCACTTTCTAGACTCTTTACAACGAATTCAAGTTTTCTAGATACTTATTCTTTCCAATTCTAACTTTTTAGAATAGAATTTTTCCCAATTCTAGCTTTCTTTTTTTAAATGTCGTCTTTCTAGATTCGTTCTATTCTAGCTTTCTATTTCTAAATGTCGTCTTTCTAGATCAGTTCTATTCCCAATTCTAGCTTTCTTTTTTTAAATCTCGTCTTTCTAGATTCGTTCTATTCTAGCTTTCTATTTCTAAATGTCGTCTTTCTAGATCAGTTCTATTCCCAATTCTAGCTTTCTTTTTTTAAATGTCGTCTTTCTAGATTCGTTCTATTCTAGCTTTCTATTTCTAAATGTCGTCTTTCTAGATCAGTTCTATTCCCAATTCTAGCTTTCTTTTTTTAAATGTCGTCTTTCTAGATTCGTTCTATTCTAGCTTTCTATTTCTAAATGTCGTCTTTCTAGATCAGTTCTATTCCCAATTCTAGCTTTCTTGTTTTAAATCTCGTCTTTCTAGATTCGTTCTATTCTAGTTTTCTATTTCTACATGTCGTCTTTCTAGACTAGTTCTATTTCCAATTCTAGCTTTCTTTTTCTAAATCTCGTCTTTCTAGATTCGTTCTATTCTAGCTTTCTTTTTCTAAATGTCGTCTTTCTAGACTAGTTCTATTCCCAATTCTAGCTTTCTAGATTTTTCATTTTCTAGTTTTCTAATGACAAAAATACATGAGTTAGTTAAAGAAACCAAAGAAAAGTTACGTATATATCCCCCAAAAAATACTTTCTGCTACTAAGTTCGATAAAATGATTTAGTTCGGTTTTCAAAGTTGATAATCGTTCCGATAAGTATCCCCATTGTTAAATGAATTTCCCCGTATATTCTATCGGTAACCCGATACGAAATGATACGGCGCCTACCCTTATTTTTTTTAACCTCAAAGAAATGGTCTAGATCTTTAAACACCCCCATAAATCTTGCAAGACGTTTCGCCAATCGAAGAAAAAAAAATACAAGCAAAAGGATTTTTTTTACAAAATTTCGAGAGACTCTCTTTGATTTATTTCGTCGCGTTCAACACTTCGCATACGGGGTCAAATCGTTTCTTGCGACAACGGCAGCCATCTGGTTTGAAGAGGTTAGGAATGACGTTCGGTGTCTGGCCGACCGAGAATTTATAGGCGAAATTCGATATTCCGATGTCTTAAAATCGGATTTTGTAATAAATTTTTTTTGTTTTCGAAAACGAAAACTGAAAAATTAAATTCGTATCACGCGAATTTAATAGACACAACAGTTGCATTTATAAACAAACATCGTTTAAAATAATGATGGAATTGAATAATGTGCCGAGTCATCGTTGGGCTTCTTCGAAATCGGCTGCTATAAGATGCAATTCCGTGGGATTTTTTTTCTTTTTTCGTTAAATATCTTTACGAGGTTCGTACGAAAAATAGGAAACGGAAACGCGTTTTCGGTTTGCGAAGTTGTAATTCTTTTTAGAAAATGTTCGGTTTTCAAATTCGCCTTTTTATAATTCTAGTTTTCTAGGCGCTTTTTGTATACTGTCGTTGTTCTTTAGACACTTTTTTCCAACCTTTGCTTTCTATATTATTTCTATTTCTAATTTTCACTTTCTAGACTTTTCAGTTAGCAATTCTCGTTCCCTAGAATCTTTATTCACAAATTTATAGCTTTCCAGTCTCTTTCTATTTCTAATGTTAACTTTCTAGAACGTTTTCTTGCGTAATTTTCACTTTCTAGACTTTCCAGTTAGCAATTTGTGCTATCTAGAATCTTTATTCACAATTATAGCTTTTTAGACTTTTTCTTTTTATAATTTATCACTTTCTAGAATCTTTCTTTTTCGAATTTTTACGTTCTAGACTCTTTTCTTGTCTAATTCAAGTTTTCTAGACTCTTTCTATTTCTAATGTTAACTTTCTAGACCCTTTTCTTGCGTAATTTTCACATTCTAGACTTTTCAGTTAGCAATTCTCGTTCCCTGGAATCTTTATTCACAATTATAGCTTTTTAGACTATTTCTATTTCTAATTTTCACTTTCTAGTCTTTTCAGTTAGCAATTCTCGCTATCTAGAATCATTATTCACAATTATAGCTTTTTAGACTTTTTCTTTTTATAATTTATCACTTTCTAGAATCTTTATTTTTCGAATTTTTACGTTCTAGACTTTTTTCTTGTCTAATTATAGCTTTCTAGACTCTTTCTATTTCTAATGTTAACTTTCCAGACCATTTTCTCGCGTAATTTTCACTTTCTAGACTTTTCAGTTAGCAATTCTCGTTCCCTGGTATCTTTATTCACAATTATAGCTTTTTAGACTTTTTCTTTTTATAATTTATCACTTTCTAGAATCTTTATTTTTCGAATTTTTACGTTCTAGACTTTTTTCTTGTCTAATTATAGCTTTCTAGACTCTTTCTATTTCTAATGTTAACTTTCCAGACCATTTTCTCGCGTAATTTTCACTTTCTAGACTTTTCAGTTAGCAATTCTCGTTCCCTGGTATCTTTATTCACAATTATAGCTTTTTAGACTTTTTCTTTTTATAATTTATCACTTTCTAGAATCTTTATTTTTCGAATTTTTACGTTCTAGACTTTTTTCTTGTCTAATTCTAGCTTTCTAGACTCTTTCTATTTCTAATGTTAACTTTCTAGACCCTTTTCTTGCGTAATTTTCACTTTCTAGTCTTTTCAGTTAGCAATTCTCGTTCCCTGGAATCTTTATTCACAATTATAGCTTTTTAGACTTTTTCTTTTTATAATTTATCACTTTCTAGAATCTTTCTTTTTCGAATTTTTACGTGCTAGACTCTTTTCTTGTCTAATTCTAGCTCTCTAGACTCTTTCTATTTCTAATGTTAACTTTCTAGACTCTTTTCTTGCGTAATTTTCACTTTCTAGACTTTTCGGTTAGCAAATCTCGGTTTCTAGACAATTTCTTTTCCTAATTATAGTTTTCTAGATTCTTTCCATTCCTATTTCTAGCCTTTTAGACTATTTCTATTTCTAATTTTCACTTCCTAAACGTTTTTCGTTCTCAATTCTCACTTTATAGACTCTTTTTTTTTTACAATTTTTGTTCTCTAGACATTTTATTTCCATGATTCTAGCTTTCTAGACTTTTTATTTTTCTAATTATAACTTTCTAGACTTTTTATTTTTCTAATTATAACTTTCTAGACTTTTTATTTTTCTAATGATAACTTTCTAAATTCTCTCTAGTTTCTTTCTAGACACTTTTAATACCCAGTCTTCAATTCTAGACACTTTTTATTCTAGTTTCTTCTTTCTAAATGCTTTTTATATTCAGTCCTCACTTTCTAGACAATTTTTCTACTCAGTCCTAACTTTCTAGACACCTTTTATTAGTTTTTTTCCTTCTAAACGGTTTTTATATCCCAGTCCTAACTTTCTAGACACTTTTTATACTCAGTCCTAACTTTCTAGACACTTTTTATACTCAGTCCTAACTTTCTAGACACTTTTTATACTCAGTCCTAACTTTCTAGACACTTTTTATACTCAGTCCTCACTTTCTAGACAATTTTTCTACTCAGTCCTAACTTTCTAGACACCTTTTATTAGTTTTTTTCCTTCTAAACGGTTTTTATATCCCAGTCCTCACTTTCTAGACACTTTTTATACTCAGTCCTAACTTTCTAGACACTTTTTATACTCAGTCCTAACTTTCTAGACACTTTTTATACTCAGTCCTAACTTTCTAGACACTTTTTATACTCAGTCCTCACTTTCTAGACAATTTTTCTACTCAGTCCTAACTTTCTAGACACCTTTTATTAGTTTTTTTCCTTCTAAACGGTTTTTATATCCCAGTCCTCACTTTCTAGACACTTTTTATACTCAGTCCTAACTTTCTAGACACTTTTTATACTCAGTCCTAACTTTCTAGACACTTTTTATACTCAGTCCTAACTTTCTAGACACTTTTTATACTCAGTCCTCACTTTCTAGACAATTTTTCTACTCAGTCCTAACTTTCTAGACACCTTTTATTAGTTTTTTTCCTTCTAAACGGTTTTTATATCCCAGTCCTCACTTTCTAGACACTTTTTATACTCAGTCCTAACTTTCTAGACACTTTTTCTACTCAGTCCTAACTTTCTAGACACCTTTTATTAGTTTTTTTCCTTCTAAACGGTTTTTATATCCCAGTCCTAACTTTCTAGACACTTTTTATACTCAGTCCTAACTTTCTAGACACTTTTTATACTCAGTCCTAACTTTCTAGACACTTTTTATACTCAGTCCTAACTTTCTAGACACTTTTTATACTCAGTCCTCACTTTCTAGACAATTTTTCTACTCAGTCCTAACTTTCTAGACACCTTTTATTAGTTTTTTTCCTTCTAAACGGTTTTTATATCCCAGTCCTCACTTTCTAGACACTTTTTATACTCAGTCCTAACTTTCTAGACACTTTTTATACTCAGTCCTAACTTTCTAGACACTTTTTATACTCAGTCCTAACTTTCTAGACACTTTTTATACTCAGTCCTCACTTTCTAGACAATTTTTCTACTCAGTCCTAACTTTCTAGACACCTTTTATTAGTTTTTTTCCTTCTAAACGGTTTTTATATCCCAGTCCTCACTTTCTAGACACTTTTTATACTCAGTCCTAACTTTCTAGACACTTTTTATACTCAGTCCTAACTTTCTAGACACTTTTTATACTCAGTCCTAACTTTCTAGACACTTTTTATACTCAGTCCTCACTTTCTAGACAATTTTTCTACTCAGTCCTAACTTTCTAGACACCTTTTATTAGTTTTTTTCCTTCTAAACGGTTTTTATATCCCAGTCCTCACTTTCTAGACACTTTTTATACTCAGTCCTAACTTTCTAGACACTTTTTATACTCAGTCCTAACTTTCTAGACACTTTTTATACTCAGTCCTAACTTTCTAGACACTTTTTATACTCAGTCCTCACTTTCTAGACAATTTTTCTACTCAGTCCTAACTTTCTAGACACCTTTTATTAGTTTTTTTCCTTCTAAACGGTTTTTATATCCCAGTCCTCACTTTCTAGACACTTTTTATACTCAGTCCTAACTTTCTAGACACTTTTTATACTCAGTCCTAACTTTCTAGACACTTTTTATTCTGGTTTTCTCTATCTAAGCGCATTTTATGTTCAGTACTTATTTTCTAAACACTTTTTATTAGTTTTTCAGCTTTCTACTTGCTTTTTATTTCCAATCTTTACTTTCTAGACACTTTTTGTATCGAGTTTTCACTTTCTAGACATTTTTTATTAGTTTTTTCTCCTTCTAGACGGTTTTTATATCCCATTCTTCGTTTTCTAGACGCTTTTTCGAATCCGAGACAAATTTTCTTTGCGTGCTTTGTTTTCTAGCTTCAAATCTGACGTTTTAGATGACGTCGTTTTGTTTATTGGAGAAATGTTTAATATTTTTTTGTATCGTTTTTAATTTTCGCTAAACATGTGAGTGTAAAAATTGACGTTTTGGCTTTAGTCGATCCACGCACCGCCGAATTCTTCACCGAAGGTAGGGAATGCGTGAATTGCGGCGCAATAGACACACCGTTATGGCGCAGAGACGGAACCGGCCATTATCTGTGCAACGCTTGCGGTTTATATCACAAGATGAACGGAATGAATCGACCTCTGGTCAAG
Organism: Diorhabda sublineata; assembly: GCF_026230105.1. Taxonomy (NCBI): domain Eukaryota; kingdom Metazoa; phylum Arthropoda; class Insecta; order Coleoptera; family Chrysomelidae; genus Diorhabda; species Diorhabda sublineata. The sequence goes on from NC_079477.1 coordinate 36,062,142, forward strand.
CAGCCTCGCAGATTGGTACTTTTAATTATTATTTTTTTTTCCTATATAAATTTTTGCTTCCTTAATACTGAACGATGTGGGCCAAACGAACCACGTTTTCGATTCCAAGACGACGTTTCGGTTAATTATCTCATACATCATCAGATTCGGAAAGACAAAAAGTTGCGGATACGTCGAAAACTTGGTTCGAAAATTATTTCTGTTATTGTTGCATGTGATTTTTAAACGGAAATTTATATACAGGGTGCTCGGAATAACGTTTTATTTCGAAATATTTGCATGTTAATTAAGTTGATCGATATGACGATGTCGCGTCGTTCGGTTGAAAGGAAACAAAAAATATGACACAACAAAAAAAATATATAGTAAAAACACCCCCGATGTGCGAGGCGAAGCTGCTCAAAAAAAATTCTCAAATTCGGAATTCAATTTTTTTTTTTTTCGATTTTAAATGAAAAAGTTGATATTTTTTTCGATTTAACCCCCCCGTTTTGCGTTCCAGTGGCGGCAGAGCCGGGCCACGGGGGTGTTCCCGATTACTACAAGAACTACTATACTGGTTACAATGGGGTGCGGAATTCTTCCGTGCACGCCACTGAAGAAAAATCGAATCGCAGATTGGTAGGTGGTTTCACAATTTATTATGAATTTGATTTTTTTTTATTCGATTCTGGTGTTGAAAGTGATTCAATTCAGTCATTTTTAACTTTTTTTTTTTTTAATATTAATTTGGATCGAAATAAATCACTTGTTGCGAGCTCATTTCCTATATGAGCTACTTTCACCCAAATATTGTCCTGAAATCGATTTTTTTGTATTGTAGAATCAGATTTTAATACAAATATTGAATTTTTCAGTTTTGTCCCAATTTCGAGCTCATTTCATATCTACTTTGATCTCTTCATACATCTCAATAAGCTACTGATATCGAAATAAAAATTTTTCGTCTATTTTTAATCGATATGAAAATTTTTTTCTTTCGATTATTCATATTTTGATATTTTTCAACTTTTCGAGTTCATTTCATATTGGTATGAGCTCATTTTACATAAATACGATCTTAAAATCAATATAAAAATAGTAATTTTTGCCTATAAAATTAAATTTGAATCAAAACATTGAACTTTTGATTTTTTTACAAGTCTGAGCTCATTTCCTATTGATTCAGAGCTCATTTCATATAAATAATGTGTTGTAATCGAAATAAAGATCGAAACTTCAGTGTATTTAGTATAAAATCATATTTTTATCCACAAACATTTGATTTTTGCGTTTTTCCCAATTTCGAGCTCATTTCATGCGGACGTTGAGCTCTTTAAACACGTCAATAAGCTACTAATATCGAAATAAAAATTTCTCGTCTGTTCTGAATCGATATGAAAAATTTTTTCCTTCGATTATTAATATTTCGATATTTTTCAACTTTTATAGCTCATTTCATATTGATATGAGCTCATTTTATATAATTACGATCCTAAAATCAATATAAAAATCGTAGTTTTAAATTTTTGGATATAAAATCAAATTCAAATCAAAATTTGCACTTTTGATTTTTTTTTCAAGTATGAGCTCATTTCCTTCCTATTGATTCAGAGCTCATTTCATATAAATAATATTTTTTAATCGAAATAAAGATCGAAACATAAATGTATTCAGTATAAAATCATATTTTTATCCACAAATATTTAATTTTTTCGTCTGTTTTTAATCGAGATGAAATTTTTTTTTCCTTTGATTATTAATATTTTTTAACTTTTCAACTTTCCGAGCTCATTTCATATTAATATTGAGCTCATTCCATACAACGATTGTCATAAAATTGAAATAAAGATCAAAATGTCAGTTTAAATATCATATAAATATATAAATACCGTATTTCTGAGCTTATTTTACATTCCGAGCTCATTTCAAACTGATATAGAGCTCTCTATACATAAAAATTCAGTTTGCAACATTTAAATATGAATTTAAGAGTTCTTTTTTGGTTAGAAACAAGTTTGACTTTTATAAATGGTATGTTTCATTTATTTCTCATTCCGAGCCCATTTCAAACTGATATAGAGCTCTTTCATGAGCTCTTTATACGCGAAAGCGTTGAACTTCGACACCAGTAATCGTCGAATACGAGCCTTCGATTTAATTTTTGTTTAGTTAAAGTTTAGATTTCTTGGAGTAATATCGATTTGAAAAACAATCATTTCACCTCGCGCTATACACAACGACTAACATTGTCATACATTTTATAATTTTTTGCGTATTTTTGTATACAAAACGGATTTTACAGTCGGCGTCTCGTCGAGCGGGTCTCACTTGCACCAACTGCCACACGAGTACGACTTCCCTTTGGAGGAGGAACGCATTGGGGGAACCGGTTTGCAACGCCTGCGGCCTCTATTTCAAATTACATTCCGTAAATCGACCTCTATCGATGAAAAAAGACAGCATACAAACGAGGAAGCGGAAACCGAAAGGTAGCAAAGAATCCGGTTCCGGAGGCGGCGGCGGTAGCGCACACATACCGAGAAATCCCGCTATAAAAATGGAGGAGGTCGGCGTGAAATTGGAACATTGTTCGATCGGTAAGTTATTTTCGAAAAAAAAAAACGTTTTTTCCAGCGATTTGTTTATTTTTTTTTGGTATTTTTCCAGAAAACTACGGGGGCGTCGCGTCGATGGCTCAACTCCAACATTCGACTAGTTACTCGTATTCTCAACAACAACAACAACAACAACAACGGTTGAGTCCGACGTATAGTTCGGCGGCGGTGACGGCGGCGCAGACGCATTATTACGACGCCATACTTCAACAGCAGCCGAGTCCGGGGCAGGCGTCCGACGAATCCGACAGTTCCACAAACAACAACAACAATAACAACAAAGCTTTGATAAACGGCGGCGAACACGGCGTCGATAGACCGACGGTCGTTTCGTCGTTGTCGTCGTAAATTTCTTTTCTTTTTTTGTATATAAAATTTGTTTTTCTTTTGTTTTTTTTTGTACATATAAATATAGATACATTCATATATATATATATATATATATATATATATATATATATATATATATATATATATATATATATATATATGTATATACGTGTCGTTTCGGTTCTTCGATTTTGGCGGTTTTTTATTGAGATTTTTTTTTTTACTTTTTCGTGTACGAATCTAGGAAATTGCGGCGATTTTCGGAAAATATTCGACTTTTTTGGGAGAGTTTCGAATTTTGGAGAAAAGTTTAGAGTTTTTCGGGATGATTAAGCGTTTTTAAGAGAAGAAATTTCGAGGTTTTCTTTTATATATTTCGAGTTTTTTGGGAAAATTTCGAGTTTTTCCAAGAAATTTCTATTTTTGGGAATTTGGACGCCTTTCCTCCATTTTTTTGGATTAACACATTTTCCTTATTGGGAAAAATTTCGAGTTATCAAAAGAACATTTGAGTTTTCTCATTTTCTTAGGAAATTTCGAGTTATCAAAGAAATTTTCCAATTTTTGAGGAAAAGTTTTTCGGGAAAATGTTATGAGAAATTTAGTGTTTTCTTGAGAAACTTCGAATTTTTTTGAAAATTTTCTAGTTTTTCTGGTTTTTGAGGTAAACTTTGAATTTTCTTTCAATTTCAAGTTTCTTAAAAAACTATTTTGATTTGAAATTTTTAAGTTTTCTTTTGAGAAGTTTCGAGTTTTTTTGAAAAATTTCCAGTTTTTAATAGAAATTTCGGGTTTTCTTAGGAACATTCGAGTTTTTTGAGAAATTTCGAGTTTTTGCGAAAATTTCGAGTTTTAAGAGAAATTTAGAGTCAACTTGGAAAATTTTGATTTTTTCGAAAAAATTTCAGATTTTTAAGAGAAATTTTTGGGTTTTCTTCAGAAATTTCGCATTTTTCTGAAAAAATTCGAATTTACACAAGAAATTTTTAGGAAAAAAAAGTTTTTGAAAAGAATTTCTAGTTTTTAGTAGAAATTTTGAGTTTTCTTAGGAACATTCGAGTTTTTGGGAAAATTTCGAGTTTTTTTGAAAAATTTCGAGTTTTGGGAAAATTTCGAGTTTTTTTGAGAAACTTCGAGTTTTGGGAAAATTTCGAGTTTTTTTGAGAAACTTCGAGTTTTTGGGAAAATTTCGAGTTTTTTTGAGAAATTTCGAGTTTTTGGGAAAATTTCGAGTTTTTTTGAGAAATTTCGAGTTTTTGGGAAAATTTCGAGTTTTTTTGAGAAACTTCGAGTTTTTGGGAAAATTTCGAGTTTTTTTGAGAAATTTCGAGTTTTTGGGAAAATTTCGAGTTTTTTTGAGAACTTCGAGTTTTTGGGAAAATTTCGAGTTTTTTTGAAAAATTTCGAGTTTTGGGAAAATTTCGAGTTTTGGGAAAATTTCGAGTTTTTTTGAGAAACTTCGAGTTTTGGGAAAATTTCGAGTTTTTTTGAGAAACTTCGAGTTTTTGGGAAAATTTCGAGTTTTTTTGAGAAATTTCGAGTTTTTGGGAAAATTTCGAGTTTTTTTGAGAAACTTCGAGTTTTTGGGAAAATTTCGAGTTTTTTTGAGAAATTTCGAGTTTTTGGGAAAATTTCGAGTTTTTTTGAGAAATTTCGAGTTTTTGGGAAAATTTCGAGTTTTGGGAAAATTTCGAGATTTTTTGATAAATTTCGAGTTTTGGGAAAATTTCGAGTTTTTTTGAAAAATTTCGAGTTTTGGGAAAATTTCGAGTTTTTTTGAGAAATTTCGAGTTTTTGGGAAAATTTCGAGTTTTTTGGGAAACTTCGAGTTTTTTTGAGAAATTTAGAGTCAACTTTTGATTGATGTGATTTTGATTTTTTCGGAGAAATTTCAATTTTTTTTATCGAATTCGAGTTGTAGAAGAAATTCCGATCTTTTCATGGAACATTTCGAGTTTTTTGGGAAATTGTGTGTTTTTATGGAAAATTTCGTTGTTTCGAAGACACTTTTTCCTCCAGTTTTTGTGATTCAAACAGTTTTCCTCCTATTTTTCAAAATACAAACACTTTCCTCCCATTTTATGGAATTCAGCTTTTCCTCCAATTTTTTCGAAATTCATTCACTTTTCGTTCCATTTTTTTTGAGATTCAAACACTTTTCTTCTTATTTTTCGAAATTGAGACATTTTCCTTTCACCTTTTTTCGAAATTCGGAATCCTTCAATTTTAAATTTCCACCCCGTTTCCTAACAGATAGGCAACTCGATTAACGCCATATTTCAGACAACGGCGTCTACTTCCCTCCATCACGATCTTTCCCCTTCAAAAAAATAACAAAAAAGCGGAAAATCGAACGGAAAATTTCAATTTTTCTTATGAAAACGTCAACTTTTCCAAAGATAATTGCTACGTTTAAATCATCACTGAATAAGCGAAGTTATTGATCTTCGAAGGGCATTTAACGCTGACGAAGAGCCGAACGATATACGATATATATACATATATACATATATACATATATACATATATACATATATATATATATATATATATATATATATATATATATATATATATATTTTAATTACCATTTAGCAATTGTACTCGGATCGGTTATAGAGAATCATAGGGTATCATCGAATGTATGTCGTTTACCGCCAAAAAGTGCCTTTTCTTCATCTATCCATGACATTTTTGAGGTATGTTCGATATAAGCGCGATAATTTCCGTTTTCCCGGTACAAAAACTTTTCTAATCCTTTTTACATTCTCCTTTTCCTTCCCTTTTCCGCCCCATCTTTCGACAATTTATCAAATTTTCTTTTTTTCACTTTTTTCGCCATATCTTAAAAATCCGGATACTTTTCTTCCCAGTTTTCTTTTCGTTCCGTTTTCCTGAACGTCAGACAGTTTTCCTCCTGCTTTTTGAAATTCAGATAGTTTTCCTTAAATTTTTTGTAATTCGGACATCTTCCCTCTCGTTTTTTGTTGAGTTCACCCACTTTTACTACCAATTCTTTCGTCATTTTATCAAAGTTTCGTCAATTTATTGGAGTTTCGTCAGTTCTAATCCCAATTTTTTCGTCATTTTATCAATTTTCATAATTTCATTGAACTTTCGTCATTTTAATGAACTTTCGGCATTTTATTGGAGTTTTGTCAGTTCTAATCCCAATTATTTCGTCATTTTATTGAACTTTCGTCATTTTATTGGAGTTTCGTCATGTTATTGAACTTTCGGCAGTTCTAATTCCAATTATTTCGTCATTTTATCAATTTTCATAATTTCATTGAACTTTCGTCATTTTATTGAACCTTTCTCAGTTGTATTCTCAATTATTTCGTCATTTTATTGGAGTTTCGTCATTTTATTGAACTTTCGGCAGTTGAATTCTCAATTATTTTGTCATTTTATTGGAGTTTCGTCATGTTATTGAACTTTCGGCAGTTCTAATTCCAATTATTTCGTCATTTTATTGAACTTTCGTCATTTTATTGGAGTTTCGTCATGTTATTGAACTTTCGGCAGTTCTAATTCCAATTATTTCGTCATTTTATTGAACTTTCGTCATTTTATTGGAGTTTCGTCATGTTATTGAACTTTCGGCAGTTCTAATTCCAATTCTTTCGTCATTTTATCGGAGTTTTGTCATTTTATTGAACTCTCGTCTGTCCTAATCCCAATTCTTTCGTCATTTTATCAAATTTTCATAATTTCATTGAACTTTCGTCACTTTATTGAACTTTCGGCAGTTGTATTCTCAATTCTTTCGTTATTTTATCAATGTTTCGTCCATATAAATATTGGATATCCAAATTCCGATCCGATACACCGAGAAAAAAAGACGAATGTTCGAAAATTTCGTCTCGATCACCAAAGATCCTTTTTTTTTCGTAATCTAGGAATTTTTTTAAGTTACCAAAAAAATGTTTTGCCCCTTTTTTTGTAAATACTTATAAATATTTATAGTTCTCCTTTTTTATATATATATTTCGACTGAAACAGCACCAAATGTAGAAAAATTATATACAGAGTGTTTATTCTAATCATAACGATCCCTCTGTTTGACGTCGTTTTCGAGGGTAATCGAAAAGGACGAGGGAGCGACTCGGAAGCGATCCGGAAGCGTCTACGACTTCCGGTTGAGACGAAACTGTTTTTTTTTAAAATATATTTTATTTATGTCGACGGCGATTTCGTACAGGGCGAGCTTTGTTTATCGCGACGACGTACTAAAGACTCGCCCTGTACATTTGCATTCCATAAATTTCGATAGTTACGTTTTTTTTGTAGAGCTTATTTTTTTAAGATTATTTTCCATTATCCATTTCTATGTTTATATTTTAATGTTAAGTTTAGTGAAATATACTGAATGAGTCAAAATTTTAGTGTTTTATTTTTTTCTTTTTGAAAAAAAAAATGGAACATTTCATCGGTTTTTCCGGTTTAATGCTATGGGAATTGAAATTTGGGTGAAAATTGGAGCTGGTGATTTTTTTTTAATCACACTTTTGGAAAACCCTGTATAACAAAAAAACGGAAATTCGATTAAATTACTAAAAATATCGAAAAAAAATTGGAAAAGTGGCGAAATTGACTTTTTATCCAGAAAAACCAAAAAAGAAGTTTCTTATTTTACGTACCTGGCAATATACGGGGTGTCCTACTAATCAGGATTATTATAAAGGAAGTTTGAATTTTTTTATTAGTTATAATCCTTCAAAAAAAAAAACATCGAAAATATCAATTTTATCAAATTCTAATAAGACAGTGCCGTACTATGAAAGATTGGTAGAATTTTCTATCACTACATTATTGGAAAACCCTGTATAACGAAAAAAAACAAAAATTCGATTAAATTACTAAAAAAATCGAAAAAAATAGGAAAAGTGAGAAAATTGTCTTTTTAACCAAAAAAAAACAAAAAAGAAATTTCTTATTTTACGTACCTGGCAATATACAGGGTGTCCTACTAATCAGGATTATTATAAAGGAAGTTTGAATTTTTTTATTAGTTATAATCCTTCAAAAAAAAAACATCGAAAATATCAATTTTATCAAATTCTAATAAGACAGTGCCGTACTATGAAAGATTGGTAGAATTTTCTATCACTACATTATTGGAAAACCCTGTATAACGAAAAAAAACAAAAATTCGATTAGATTACTAAAAAAATCGAAAAAAAATAGGAAAAGTGAGAAAATTGTCTTTTTAACCAAAAAAAAACAAAAAAGAAATTTCTTATTTTACGTACCTGGCAATATACAGGGTGTCCTACTAATCAGGATTATTATAAAGGAAGTTTGAATTTTTTTATTAGTTATAATCCTTCAAAAAAAAAACATCGAAAATATCAATTTTATCAAATTCTAATAAGACAGTGCCGTACTATGAAGGATTGGTAGAATTTTCTATCACTACATTATTGGAAAACCCTGTATAACGAAAAAAACAAAAATTCGATTAAATTACTAAAAAAATCGAAAAAAATAGGAAAAGTGAGAAAATTGTCTTTTTAACCAAAAAAAAACAAAAAAGAAATTTCTTATTTTACGTACCTGGCAATATACAGGGTGCCTTACCAATCAGGATTATTATAAAGGAAATTTGAATTTTTTTATTAGTTATAATCCTTCAAAAAAACATCGAAAATATCAATTTTATCAATTTCTAATAAGACAGTGCCGTACTATGAAGGATTCGTTAAATTTTCTAACACTACATTATTGGAAAACCCCGTATAACGAAAAAAAAACGAAAATTCGATTAAATTACTAAAAAAATCGAAAAAAAAATAGGAAAACTGAGAAAATTGTCTTTTTAACCAAAAAAAAACAAAAAAGAAATTTCTTATTTTACGTACCTGGCAATATACGGGTGCCTTACCAATCAGGATTATTATAAAGGAAATTTGAATTTTTTTATTAGTTATAATCCTTCAAAAAACATCGAAAATATCAATTTTATCAAATTCTAATAAGACAGTGCCGTACTATGAAGGATTCGTTAAATTTTCTAACACTACATTATTGGAAAACCCCGTATAACGAAAAAAAAAACGAAAATTCGATTAAATTACTAAAAAACTCAAAAAAAAATTGGAAAAGTGAGAAAATTGTCTTTTTAACCAAAAAAAAAACAAAAAAGAAGTTTCTTATTTTACGTACCTGGCAATATACGGGTGCCTTACCAATCAGGATTATTATAAAGGAAATTTGAATTTTTTTATTAGTTATAATCCTTCAAAAAAACATCGAAAATATCAATTTTATCAAATTCTAATAAGACAGTGCCGTACTATACCCCGTATAACGAAAAAAAAAACGAAAATTCGATTAAATTACTAAAAAACTCGAAAAAAAATAGGAAAAGTGAGAAAATTGTCTTTTTAACCAAAAAAAAACAAAAAAGAAATTTCTTATTTTACGTACCTGGCAATATACAGGGTGTCCTACCAATCAGGATTGTTATAAAGGAAATTTTAATTTACTAAAGGTATTCCACAACCTTTACAAACCTACAAAAATCAAATAAGAATCTATGAATAAAATTCGAAAAGCTGTTTAATAGTAGTTTAATAGTATACAGGATGTCCTATAACTCAACACGAAAAAAAATGAAAAAAAAAAAAAATTCAAAATTATTTCCACTTATCATTAAAAACACATCGATTTCACGTATTTTCCTGTACATCTCAATATACAGGGTGTCCCAATAATTAAAATAAAAATGATTAATTGAAAACTAGACATTCCGACCGGTATTTTCTGGGAAAAAAAAATAATCATAATCCTCATCAAAATACATCCGTAGTATTGATTTAATAAAGTTTTCACATCGCTGTAATATTATACAAGGGGTTTTCAACAATTTTTATTACAACTTTAGTATTACACTGTATTCAAAATTTTTTCCCATTCGCCTCAATAAAATTCTTTCAACTTATTTTTCCTCGGGAAAATTCGATAGAGAATGATATGAAAAAGTTATTATTCAGGTGTACAGGGTGATTCGATTACACCACGAAATAAAACGCGACAATTTATATCACAAATTAGGTTTTTATCGATATCCCCGTATAAATCCAAGTGACAGGTTCACACCTATATCCGTTACAAACAATTCGACAGTAGACGAAACGAACGTACTTCAAATTTCAAGAGGCTGGTGATAGGTGGCCACGTTTTGATCCCCATCTTTCATCATTACAAGATAGAAATTTGCAGCGTGAGTCCGTTTGATATCGTTGTGCCAAATTTGGGTAAGTCGATGATAATGAAACGCGTTTATTGATTTGTCGAATCCGTATCTTGCTCGGAAAGATTATTCGAAAAGGCAGATAATGGAAATAGATAAAATTTCACCTCATTTTATCAACTTATCATAGATACAGGACGAAAATTTCACCACACCCTATAGAAATTTGAAATCAGTAAGATTTTACGTTAGTTTTTCAAATTTCATTTTTTAACTTCTACTTTTTAATTCTAGTTTCAAAACTATCGAATATTTCGAATATTTCATATGTTTTTTTTCTATTTTACACATTATTTTTTTTAATTATTTATTTAGAAAAAAATATGACAACTACGTGTTTTTTTCTTACGTCATTCCATAGACAAATTTCGTACCTAAATTATGGATCATATTCGATTTATTCAAAATTTAATTTGTGGAAATTATACAGGGTTAAAGTGACAGGTAATTTATTCATAATTTATTTTATTAGAATTATACTTTTTTAGTTATTTATTTAGAAAAAAATATGACAGCTACGTGTTTTTTTTTCACGTCATTCCATAGACAAATCTTGTATCTAAATTATGGATCATATTCGATTTATTCAAAATTTAATTTGTGGAAATTATACAGGGTTAAAGTGAGAGATAATTTATTCATAATTTATTTAATTGGAATTATACTTTTTTCAAATTATTTACTTAGAAAAAATATGACAGCTACTTGTTTTTTTCTTACGTCATTCCATAGACAAATCTTGTATCTGAATTATGAATCATATTCCATTTAGTCAAAATTCAATTTAAGAAAATTATACAGGGTTAAAGTGAGAGATAATTTATTCATAATTTATTTAATTGGAATTATAGTTTTTTTAATTATTTATTTAGAAAAAAATATGACAGCTACTTATTTTCTTCTTACATCATTCCACAGACAAATCCTGTACCTAAATTATGGATCATATTCGATTTAGTCAAAATTTAATTTGTGGAAATTATACAGGGTTAAAGTGAGAAGTAATTTATTCATAATTTATTTCATTAAAATTATAGTTTTTTAATTATTTATTTAGAAAAAAATATGACAGCTACGTGTTTTTTCTCACGTCATTCCATAGACAAATCTTGTATCTAAATTATGGATCATATTCGATTTATTCAAAATTTAATTTGTGGAAATTATACAGGGTTAAAGTGAGAGATAATTTATTCATAATTTATTTTATTAGAATTATACTTTTTTACTTATTTATTTAGAAAAAAATATGACAGCTACGTGTTTTTTTCTCACGTCATTCCATAGACAAATCTTGTATCTGAATTATGAATCATATTCCATTTAGTCAAAATTCAATTTAAGAAAATTATACAGGGTTAAAGTGAGAGATAATTTATTCATAATTTATTTAATTGGAATTATAGTTTTTTTAATTATTTATTTAGAAAAAAATATGACAGCTACTTATTTTCTTCTTACATCATTCCACAGACAAATCCTGTACCTAAATTATGGATCATATTCGATTTAGTCAAAATTTAATTTGTGGAAATTATACAGGGTTAAAGTGAGAAGTAATTTATTCATAATTTATTTCATTAAAATTATAGTTTTTTAATTATTTATTTAGAAAAAAATATGACAGCTACGTGTTTTTTCTCACGTCATTCCATAGACAAATCTTGTATCTAAATTATGGATCATATTCGATTTATTCAAAATTTAATTTGTGGAAATTATACAGGGTTAAAGTGAGAGATAATTTATTCATAATTTATTTTATTAGAATTATACTTTTTTACTTATTTATTTAGAAAAAAATATGACAGCTACGTGTTTTTTTCTCACGTCATTCCATAGACAAATCTTGTATCTGAATTATGAATCATATTCCATTTAGTCAAAATTCAATTTAAGAAAATTATACAGGGTTAAAGTGAGAGATAATTTATTCATAATTTATTTAATTGGAATTATAGTTTTTTTAATTATTTATTTAGAAAAAAATATGACAGCTACTTATTTTCTTCTTACATCATTCCACAGACAAATCCTGTACCTAAATTATGGATCATATTCGATTTAGTCAAAATTTAATTTGTGGAAATTATACAGGGTTAAAGTGAGAAGTAATTTATTCATAATTAATTTCATTAAAATTATAGTTTTTTAATTATTTATTTAGAAAAAAATATGACAGCTACGTGTTTTTTCTCACGTCATTCCATAGACAAATCTTGTATCTAAATTATAGATCATATTCGATTTATTCAAAATTTAATTTGTGGAAATTATACAGGGTTAAAGTGAGAGATAATTTATTCATAATTTATTTTATTAGAATTATACTTTTTTACTTATTTATTTAGAAAAAAATATGACAGCTACGTGTTTTTTTCTCACGTCATTCCATAGACAAATCTTGTATCTGAATTATGAATCATATTCCATTTAGTCAAAATTCAATTTAAGAAAATTATACAGGGTTAAAGTGAGAGATAATTTATTCATAATTTATTTAATTGGAATTATAGTTTTTTTAATTATTTATTTAGAAAAAAATATGACAGCTACTTATTTTCTTCTTACATCATTCCACAGACAAATCCTGTACCTAAATTATGGATCATATTCGATTTAGTCAAAATTTAATTTGTGGAAATTATACAGGGTTAAAGTGAGAAGTAATTTATTCATAATTAATTTCATTAAAATTATAGTTTTTTAATTATTTATTTAGAAAAAAATATGACAGCTACGTGTTTTTTCTCACGTCATTCCATAGACAAATCTTGTATCTAAATTATAGATCATATTCGATTTATTCAAAATTTAATTTGTGGAAATTATACAGGGTTAAAGTGAGAGATAATTTATTCATAATTTATTTTATTAGAATTATACTTTTTTAGTTATTTATTTAGAAAAAAATATGACAGCTACGTGTTTTTTTCTTACGTCATTCCATAGACAAATCTTGTATCTGAATTATGAATCATATTCCATTTAGTCAAAATTCAATTTAAGAAAATTATACAGGGTTAAAGTGAGAGATAATTTATTCATAATTTATTTAATTGGAATTATAGTTTTTTTAATTATTTATTTAGAAAAAAATATGACAGCTACTTATTTTCTTCTTACATCATTCCACAGACAAATCCTGTACCTAAATTATGGATCATATTCGATTTAGTCAAAATTTAATTTGTGGAAATTATACAGGGTTAAAGTGAGAAGTAATTTATTCATAATTTATTTCATTAAAATTATAGTTTTTTAATTATTTATTTAGAAAAAAATATGACAGCTACGTGTTTTTTTCTTACGTCATTCCATAGACAAATCTTGTATCTGAATTATGAATCATATTCCATTTAGTCAAAATTCAATTTAAGAAAATTATACAGGGTTAAAGTGAGAGATAATTTATTCATAATTTATTTAATTGGAATTATAGTTTTTTTAATTATTTATTTAGAAAAAAATATGACAGCTACTTATTTTCTTCTTACATCATTCCACAGACAAATCCTGTACCTAAATTATGGATCATATTCGATTTAGTCAAAATTTAATTTGTGGAAATTATACAGGGTTAAAGTGAGAAGTAATTTATTCATAATTTATTTTATTAGAATTATACTTTTTTAGTTATTTATTTAGAAAAAAATATGACAGCTACGTGTTTTTTTCTTACGTCATTCCATAGACAAATCTTGTATCTGAATTATGAATCATATTCCATTTAGTCAAAATTCAATTTAAGAAAATTATACAGGGTTAAAGTGAGAGATAATTTATTCATAATTTATTTAATTGGAATTATAGTTTTTTTAATTATTTATTTAGAAAAAAATATGACAGCTACTTATTTTCTTCTTACATCATTCCACAGACAAATCCTGTACCTAAATTATGGATCATATTCGATTTAGTCAAAATTTAATTTGTGGAAATTATACAGGGTTAAAGTGAGAAGTAATTTATTCATAATTTATTTCATTAAAATTATAGTTTTTTAATTATTTATTTAGAAAAAAATATGACAGCTACGTGTTTTTTCTCACGTCATTCCATAGACAAATCTTGTATCTAAATTATAGATCATATTCGATTTATTCAAAATTTAATTTGTGGAAATTATACAGGGTTAAAGTGAGAGATAATTTATTCATAATTTATTTTATTAGAATTATACATTTTTAGTTATTTATTTAGAAAAAAATATGACAGCTACGTGTTTTTTTCTCACGTCATTCCATAGACAAATCTTGTATCTAAATTATGGATCATATTCGATTTATTCAAAATTTAATTTGTGGCAATTATACAGGGTTAAAGTGAGAGATAATTTATTTAATTGGAATTATACTTTTTTCAAATTATTTACTTAGAAAAAATATGACAGCTACTTGTTTTTTTCTTACGTCATTCCATAGACAAATCTTGTATCTGAATTATGAATCATATTCCATTTAGTCAAAATTCAATTTAAGAAAATTATACAGGGTTAAAGTGAGAGATAATTTATTCGTAATTTATTTAATTGGAATTATAGTTTTTTTAATTATTTATTTAGAAAAAAATATGACAGCTACTTATTTTCTTCTTACATCATTCCACAGACAAATCCTGTACCTAAATTATGGATCATATTCGATTTAGTCAAAATTTAATTTGTGGAAATTATACAGGGTTAAAGTGAGAAGTAATTTATTCATAATTTATTTCATTAAAATTATAGTTTTTTAATTATTTATTTAGAAAAAAATATGACAGCTACGTGTTTTTTCTCACGTCATTCCATAGACAAATCTTGTATCTAAATTATGGATCATATTCGATTTATTCAAAATTTAATTTGTGGAAATTATACAGGGTTAAATTGAGAGATAATTTATTCATAATTTATTTTATTAGAATTATACTTTTTTAGTTATTTATTTAGAAAAAAATATGACAGCTACGTGTTTTTTTCTCACGTCATTCCATAGACAAATCTTGTATCTAAATTATGGATCATATTCGATTTATTCAAAATTTAATTTGTGGAAATTATACAGGGTTAAAGTGAGAGATAATTTATTCATAATTTATTTAATTGGAATTATAGTTTTTTTAATTATTTATTTAGAAAAAAATATGACAGCTACTCATTTTCTTCTTACATCATTCCACAGACAAATCCTGTACCTAAATTATGGATCATATTCGATTTAGTCAAAATTTAATTTGTGGAAATTATACAGGGTTAAAGTGAGAAGTAATTTATTCATAATTTATTTCATTAAAATTATAGTTTTTTAATTATTTATTTAGAAAAATATATGACAGCTACGTGTTTTTTTCTTACGTCATTCCATAGACAAATCTTGTATCTAAATTATGGATCATATTTGATTTCCCCAAAGTATTTTTTCAAGAAATTATACAGTGTGAAAGCAAAAGGAAATATTTTTTACGATATAATTAATCAGAAAAAACAATTCTCCAATAAAATCAGGAAAATAATTATAAAAAACGAAATAAATTGAACACATTCCTTAAAAAAAGTAGATTCAGATACGAGGTATGATCAAAAAATACCTTTCATTAAATTTTTCAGCAACAATTATGCGATCTAAAAGTCCAACCAATTGAAATGGTAAAAAATAGGGTTAAACGCAATACATTGATCGAGCTCATCTTCAAGAACCACGGATAAAGTGATTAATATGGGTGTAACGTTAATTTTTGCCGTTTTTCAACTACTTAAATTGCAAATTCTTTCGTGAACATTCTCCACCAAATCGTAGACAAACTGCTTGGTACTCTGGGGTCAATTTAAGGACAATAAATAGGCTTTTGAGGTAGATCATCACCAAAGAGATCATCTCCAAAGCCATAGAAGCCCTGATGGTGTACAGAATCTTTGCAGGGAGGAATTGGGGTTGGAACCCCAAGATCCTGAGGTAAATGTATATGCGAGATCAATCATTTGGGGTACTAGAACTAGTCTTAATACCAGGACGAACAACCTCTTGACCAACAGCTGCACTAGAAGTGCATCATCACTTTGAATGTTCGTCAAATAAAACCCGCTCCTAACTGACCAAAATGAACAGAAATTCCATTAGGAATCGGAGTGTACGGACCCAGAACCAAACACTCCGAAAGCCTGGGCAGCGCACCAAACATTTCCAGTTCAATCGCGAGAGGAACTATCGCAAACAGGAGATCACCATCTTCTGTGGTATCAGCTGTCGATTCAACAAACACCTGAAGACGCTAGACTTTACCGAGGACGAAACCTCGAAGTACAAAACACCAAGGAACTTCAGAGCACTACACCTGGGTGCGTTTAATACAAAAGACGAAGATCTCTGGCGATTAAAGCCGTTTTACGTTCTAAAAGAAGTGGGATTGATGAATCTGCTGCAGATACTGGATTATCCGATATCTCAGGAAGAAATGGTCATACCAAACAGTCTCTTGGTAACTATGGTAAATTCTGGAACCATCAGACTAGCTAGTGATCAGCGAACTGGTCACTTGTCGCTTCGGTGACCTCTTGAACAGCTTTATCACTTGTTGACTCAATTTTCAGATAGAATCATTGGTTTTCGTCAACGGAGATGTACTCAGAAGGCGTCTCGGTGTGCCCAGCAACTCCCTTCGACTTTCTACGCCATCTAGAACCATCTGGTTGAAGGAATTCGATCGTGGTCGTACTTAACTACAAGATAATTCTCGTGGAGGACCAAAAAACGTGTCGTTAAGAAGATTTTTAGCGTTGGATACCAAGTAATTCGACAAAAACATCAATCGTGGTGTTCCGGAAGACTTGTTAAGCGGGGTAGTGGTCCTAGTCGATTTATTCTCTAGCGAACGTGTGGAAAAATAATAAATAAACGAGTTTGCAACGATAATTAATCGTTTTAAATTGTTAATCAAGTTTTATCTGATATTATCTGCATACAATATCAAAAACTGATAAAAAAATAGTCTCTACGGGGTTGCGATTATAATTGTTGACAAGATAACAAGTTTATTGCATCTGATATAATATCTAACCCGAAATTCTGAAAGGTTAAGGACATGCAGATAATATGATTATAATATTTATTAAAGAATACCACCCTGGAATACTATAAATTCGTATTTGTTTGTTTAATACGTCAACGAGGCGTCCATTTCATTGTTTACTTAGAAGATGGCGTTGTATTCTTATCACACAGGTAAATCGTTTTCGAAAAGGTGTTTCGGAATCATAACCGAGCAGTACTCGAACGCGCGCGTACCATTTCAACATTAAATATCGAATTTAATTATGATTTAAACGTTTTGGTAAGTTTTTTACATCATTTTCAACAAATATCCTTAACAATAAATCGATTACTCAATTTATATCATCGTCATTATCATGTGTATCGTTAATATCGTGTTATAAAGATTTCTCATCGGAAATAATCGTTAATGAAGTAAAAGCGATTTTTATTTACAAAAAAACGGCGTTAGACTCGAAGGGAATCCTTACTTGATCAACCAGATCGAAATCCTGGGGATTCTGTTAGTGATAACGATATGAATAATCTCTACATATTTATCTTATGTTATCGTTAAGATAATTTCACTTTGGGATTCACTAGAAGAGGAAATTCAACTGGATCACCGATCGTTTTCGCTATTAACTTAGTATAAGAGGTAAATAACGATTGATGATGGTTGTAAGGTAAACGAAACGTTCGATCGCGGTTGATACGTCGTCTTTATCATTACTAAGTCGTTAATTGTTTCCATTAGGAAAGAAATGGTCATAAAAAGGTTCAGAATTGCTTTAGATTCATAATTATTACAATATCAGAAGTACCAACTAAATCCCTAGGTTTTTTCAGGTATTGAGAGCCTCATGGTACTTCTGGTAGCTTCCCATAGTAGTACTAGTTCCTTATAGGCTTCGATGAGGTGTTTTGCTTTCTTCACCATCTTTTGAAAGATTTCTAATCCTCTCAAGTTTATAAACGAGCTCAAAATACTATCAGAATCAAATTTCTAACGTTATTTAGTAGTTGGGAGCCTCATGGTACTTCTGGTAGCTTCCCATAGTAGTACTAGTTCCTTATAGGCTTCGATGAGGTGTTTTGCTTTCATCACCATCTTTTGAAAGATTTCTAATCCTCTCAAGTTTATAAACGAGCTCAAAATACTATCAGAATCAAATTTCTAACGTTATTTAGTAGTTGGGAGCCTCATGGTACTTCTGGTAGCTTCCCATAGTAGTACTAGTTCCTTATAGGCTTCGATGAGGTGTTTTGCTTTCATCACCATCTTTTGAAAGATTTCTAATCCTCTCAAGTTTATAAACGAGCTCAAAATACTATCAGAATCAAATTTCTAACGTTATTTAGTAGTTGGGAGCCTCATGGTACTTCTGGTAGCTTCCCATAGTAGTACTAGTTCCTTATAGGCTTCGATGAGGTGTTTTGCTCTCATCACCATCTTTTGAAAGATTTCTAATCCTCTCAAGTTTATAAACGAGCTCAAAATACTATCAGAATCAAATTTCTAACGTCATTTAGTAGTTGGGAGCCTCGTGGTACTTATGGTAGCCTCCTATAGTAGTACTAGTTCCTTATAGGTTTCGATGAGGTGTTTTACTTTCATCACCATCTTTTGAAAGATTTCTAATCCTCTCAAGTTTATAAACGAGCTCAAAATACTATCAAAATCAAATTTCTAACGTTATTTAGTAGTTGGGAGCCTCATGGTACTTCTGGTAGCTTCCCATAGTAGTACTAGTTCCTTATAGGCTTCGATGAGGTGTTTTGCTTTCATCACCATCTTTTGAGAGATTTCTAATCCTCTCAAGTTTATAAACGAGCTCAAAATACTATCAGAATCAAATTTCTAACGTTATTTAGTAGTTGGGAGCCTCATGGTACTTCTGGTAGCTTCCCATAGTAGTACTAGTTCCTTATAGGCTTCGATGAGGTGTTTTGCTCTCATCACCATCTTTTGAAAGATTTCTAATCCTCTCAAGTTTATAAACGAGCTCAAAATACTATCAGAATCAAATTTCTAACGTCATTTAGTAGTTGGGAGCCTCGTGGTACTTATGGTAGCCTCCTATAGTAGTACTAGTTCCTTATAGGTTTCGATGAGGTGTTTTACTTTCATCACCATCTTTTGAAAGATTTCTAATCCTCTCAAGTTTATAAACGAGCTCAAAATACTATCAAAATCAAATTTCTAACGTTATTTAGTAGTTGGGAGCCTCATGGTACTTCTGGTAGCTTCCCATAGTAGTACTAGTTCCTTATAGGCTTCGATGAGGTGTTTTGCTTTCATCACCATCTTTTGAGAGATTTCTAATCCTCTCAAGTTTATAAACGAGCTCAAAATACTATCAGAATCAAATTTCTAACGTTATTTAGTAGTTGGGAGCCTCATGGTACTTCTGGTAGCTTCCCATAGTAGTACTAGTTCCTTATAGGCTTCGATGAGGTGTTTTGCTTTCATCACCATCTTTTGAGAGATTTCTAATCCTCTCAAGTTTATAAACGAGCTCAAAATACTATCAAAATCAAATTTCTAACGTTATTTAGTAGTTGGGACCCTCGTGGTACTTATGGTAGCTTCCCATAGTAGTACTAGTTCCTTATAGGCTTCGATGAGGTGTTTTGCTTTCATCACCATCTTTTGAGAGATTTCTAATCCTCTCAAGTTTATAAACGAGCTCAAAATACTATCAGAATCAAATTTCTAACGTTATTTAGTAGTTGGGAGCCTCGTGGTACTTCTGGTAGCTTCCCATAGTAGTACTAGTTCCTTATAGGCTTCGATGAGGTGTTTTGCTTTCATCACCATCTTTTGAGAGATTTCTAATCCTCTCAAGTTTATAAACGAGCTCAAAATACTATCAGAATCAAATTTCTAACGTTATTTAGTAGTTGGGAGCCTCATGGTACTTCTGGTAGCTTCCCATAGTAGTACTAGTTCCTTATAGGCTTCGATGAGGTGTTTTGCTCTCATCACCATCTTTTGAAAGATTTCTAATCCTCTCAAGTTTATAAACGAGCTCAAAATACTATCAGAATCAAATTTCTAACGTTATTTAGTAGTTGGGAGCCTCGTGGTACTTATGGTAGCCTCCTATAGTAGTACTAGTTCCTTATAGGTTTCGATGAGGTGTTTTACTTTCATCACCATCTTTTGAAAGATTTCTAATCCTCTCAAGTTTATAAACGAGCTCAAAATACTATCAAAATCAAATTTCTAACGTTATTTAGTAGTTGGGAGCCTCATGGTACTTCTGGTAGCTTCCCATAGTAGTACTAGTTCCTTATAGGCTTCGATGAGGTGTTTTGCTTTCATCACCATCTTTTGAGAGATTTCTAATCCTCTCAAGTTTATAAACGAGCTCAAAATACTATCAAAATCAAATTTCTAACGTTATTTAGTAGTTGGGACCCTCGTGGTACTTATGGTAGCTTCCCATAGTAGTACTAGTTCCTTATAGGCTTCGATGAGGTGTTTTGCTTTCATCACCATCTTTTGAGAGATTTCTAATCCTCTCAAGTTTATAAACGAGCTCAAAATACTATCAGAATCAAATTTCTAACGTTATTTAGTAGTTGGGAGCCTCGTGGTACTTCTGGTAGCTTCCCATAGTAGTACTAGTTCCTTATAGGCTTCGATGAGGTGTTTTGCTTTCATCACCATCTTTTGAGAGATTTCTAATCCTCTCAAGTTTATAAACGAGCTCAAAATACTATCAAAATCAAATTTCTAACGTTATTTAGTAGTTGGGACCCTCGTGGTACTTATGGTAGCTTCCCATAGTAGTACTAGTTCCTTATAGGCTTCGATGAGGTGTTTTGCTTTCATCACCATCTTTTGAGAGATTTCTAATCCTCTCAAGTTTATAAACGAGCTCAAAATACTATCAGAATCAAATTTCTAACGTTATTTAGTAGTTGGGAGCCTCGTGGTACTTCTGGTAGCTTCCCATAGTAGTACTAGTTCCTTATAGGCTTCGATGAGGTGTTTTGCTTTCATCACCATCTTTTGAGAGATTTCTAATCCTCTCAAGTTTATAAACGAGCTCAAAATACTATCAGAATCAAATTTCTAACGTTATTTAGTAGTTGGGAGCCTCATGGTACTTCTGGTAGCTTCCCATAGTAGTACTAGTTCCTTATAGGCTTCGATGAGGTGTTTTGCTCTCATCACCATCTTTTGAAAGATTTCTAATCCTCTCAAGTTTATAAACGAGCTCAAAATACTATCAGAATCAAATTTCTAACGTTATTTAGTAGTTGGGAGCCTCATGGTACTTCTGGTAGCTTCCCATAGTTGTACTAGTTCCTTATAGGCTTCGATGAGGTGTTTTGCTCTCATCACCATCTTTTGAAAGATTTCTAATCCTCTCAAGTTTATAAACGAGCTCAAAATACTATCAGAATCAAATTTCTAACGTTATTTAGTAGTTGGGAGCCTCGTGGTACTTATGGTAGCCTCCTATAGTAGTACTAGTTCCTTATAGGTTTCGATGAGGTGTTTTACTTTCATCACCATCTTTTGAAAGATTTCTAATCCTCTCAAGTTTATAAACGAGCTCAAAATACTATCAAAATCAAATTTCTAACGTTATTTAGTAGTTGGGAGCCTCATGGTACTTCTGGTAGCTTCCCATAGTAGTACTAGTTCCTTATAGGCTTCGATGAGGTGTTTTGCTTTCATCACCATCTTTTGAGAGATTTCTAATCCTCTCAAGTTTATAAACGAGCTCAAAATACTATCAGAATCAAATTTCTAACGTTATTTAG
Source organism: Diorhabda sublineata (assembly GCF_026230105.1). Taxonomy (NCBI): domain Eukaryota; kingdom Metazoa; phylum Arthropoda; class Insecta; order Coleoptera; family Chrysomelidae; genus Diorhabda; species Diorhabda sublineata. The sequence continues at coordinate 36,084,119 of NC_079477.1, forward strand.
TAGTTGGGAGCCTCGTGGTACTTATGGTAGCCTCCTATAGTAGTACTAGTTCCTTATAGGCTTCGATGAGGTGTTTTGCTTTCACCACCATCTTTTGAAAGATTTCTAATCCTCTCAAGTTTATAAACGAGCTCAAAATACTATCAGAATCAAATTTCTAACGTTATTTAGTAGTTGGGAGCCTCATGGTACTTCTGGTAACTTCCCATAGTAGTACTAGTTCCTTATAGGCTTCGATGAGGTGTTTTGCTCTTATCACCATCTTTTGAAAGATTTCTAATCCTCTCAAGTTTATAAACGAGCTCAAAATACTATCAGAATCAAATTTCTAACATTATTTAGTAGTTGGGAGCCTCATGGTACTTCTGGTAGCCTCCTATAGTAGTATTAGTTCCTTATAGGTTTCGATGAGGTGTTTTGCTCTCATCACCATCTTTTGAAAGATTTCTAATCCTCTCAAGTTTATAAACGAGCTCAAAATACTATCAGAATCAAATTTCTAACATTATTTAGTAGTTGGGAGCCTCATGGTACTTCTGGTAGCCTCCTATAGTAGTATTAGTTCCTTATAGGTTTCGATGAGGTGTTTTGCTCTCATCACCATCTTTTGAAAGATTTCTAATCCTCTCAAGTTTATAAACGAGCTCAAAATACTATCAGAATCAAATTTCTAACATTATTTAGTAGTTGGGAGCCTCGTGGTACTTCTGGTAGCTTCCCATAGTAGTACTAGTTCCTTATAGGCTTCGATGAGGTGTTTTGCTCTCATCACCATCTTTTGAAAGATTTCTAATCCTCTCAAGTTTATAAACGAGCTCAAAATACTATCAGAATCAAATTTCTAACATTATTTAGTAGTTGGGAGCCTCATGGTACTTCTGGTAGCCTCCTATAGTAGTATTAGTTCCTTATAGGTTTCGATGAGGTGTTTTGCTCTCATCACCATCTTTTGAAAGATTTCTAATCCTCTCAAGTTTATAAACGAGCTCAAAATACTATCAGAATCAAATTTCTAACATTATTTAGTAGTTGGGAGCCTCATGGTACTTCTGGTAGCCTCCTATAGTAGTATTAGTTCCTTATAGGTTTCGATGAGGTGTTTTGCTCTCATCACCATCTTTTGAAAGATTTCTAATCCTCTCAAGTTTATAAACGAGCTCAAAATACTATCAGAATCAAATTTCTAACATTATTTAGTAGTTGGGAGCCTCGTGGTACTTATGGTAGCTTCCCATAGTAGTACTAGTTCCTTATAGGCTTCGATGAGGTGTTTTGCTTTCATCACCATCTTTTGAGAGATTTCTAATCCTCTCAAGTTTATAAACGAGCTCAAAATACTATCAGAATCAAATTTCTAACGTTATTTAGTAGTTGGGAGCCTCATGGTACTTCTGGTAGCTTCCCATAGTAGTACTGGCTCCAAATAGGCTTCGCTAAGGTTTCTTGCTTCATCACTGTCTTTTGATAGTTCTAAGGTTTATGATTATTAGAAAAATTTAATGCGTATGTGAAAAATCTGATTTTGGAAATGATTTTATTAGCCACACTGTATATATGACTCTTTTTTTTTTGAAAATTTGAGTTATAAGAGAGAAAATACACGCGCCATTCTCATTTAGGAACCAGATAAACGCTACAGGGCGATCTGAAGTTCATATAATTTAAAAATTTAAATCGTAGGTGAAAAAACAGATTTTGGAAATGATTTTAAGAACCACACTGTATATAGGACTCTTTTTTTTGGAAATTTGAGTTATAAGAGAGAAAATACACGCGCCATTCTCATTTAGGAACGAGATAAACGCTACAGGGCGATCTGAAGTTCATATAATTTAAAAATTTAAATCGTAGGTGAAAAAACAGATTTTGGAAATGATTTTATGAACCACTCTGTATATAGGACTCTTTTTTTCGAAAATTTGAGTTATAAGAGAGAAAATACACGCGCCATTCTCATTTAGGAACCAGATAAACGCTACAGGGCGATCTGAAGTTCATATAATTTAAAAATTTAAATCGTAGGTGAAAAAACAGATTTTGGAAATGATTTTAAGAACCACACTGTATATAGGACTCTTTTTTTTGGAAATTTGAGTTATAAGAGAGAAAATACACGCGCCATTCTCATTTAGGAACGAGATAAACGCTACAGGGCGATCTGAAGTTCATATAATTTAAAAATTTAATTCGTAGGTGAAAAAACTGATTTTGGAAATGATTTTATGAACCACACTGTATATAGGACTATTTTTTGGGAAATTTGAGTTATAAGAGAGAAAATACACGCGCCATTCTCATTTAGGAACGAGATAAACGCTACGGGGCGATCTGAAGTTAATTATAATCGAAAAATTGGATACGTGGGTTAAAAATAAAAAAAAACTAATTTTGGAAATGACTTTTCTTATCTTATCAACATATCGATCACTCCAGTTTCAAATATCGATGAAAACTAGTTATAAATTTTACGGAATCATTTATTTGCTCACTCTATTTAAACAGGTTGTGTAAATAAAATGGAATAGTACATTTCTACAAATAGAATGAATATAATAAATGATATGTACCTAATTTATTCAATTTTTTCGGTATATTTTCATTTTTTTTCTATACAGGTAAACACACAAGTTGGATTCATATTTTTTTATAAAAAAAAAACAACAGAAAAATATATTAAATGACGTAAGGGAAACGGAAATGTTAATCAAACATTCAATTTCCTATTAGACAATTTCACATGTCACTGAAATAGAAATAAACGTTTTGGACGCGTCTTATTTGATATACGAGGGTAATACGATAAGAACTATTAACGAAAACGCTATTTTTCGATATAATTTATCGATTTAGTTTCTCCAACTTTTTTAATAAAGTTTAGACGAAAATAAATCACACAGGTTCAAATCTGGACAAATTAGTTCACGATTGTGAAGTTTATAGTCCAATTTGCGGTTTTTTTTCAATTTCACTGTATAAAATGATTGTTTCTTTGAAAAAACGTCATTTCCGCTTACGAGAAACGTTTAAAAAATGATAATTTGGGCTTAAAATGTAAAATATTGATACCGATAACTTAAACAGTGAATCGACCAACTAAATCGCACGATTCGACACCTTCGGATTGTTTTTTGTGGGAATTTCAAACCCGTAGACGAAAATAAATCACACAGGTTCAAATCTGGACAAATTAATTCACGATTGTGAAGTTTATAGTCCAATTTGCGTTTTTTTTTCAATTTCACTGTATAAAATGATTGATTTTTTGAAAAAACGTCATTTCCGCTTACGATAAACGTTTAAAAAATGATAATTTGGGCTTAAAATGTAAAATTCTGATAACGATACACCTTCGGATTGTTTTTTGTTAGAGATTTCATACCCTAGACGAAAATCAGTAACACGGGTTCAAATCTGGACAAATTAATTCACGATTGTGAAGTCTATAGTCCAATTTGTGTTTTTTTTTCTATTTCTCTGTATAAAATGTTTGTTTTTTTGAAAAAACGTCATTTCCGCTTACGAGAAACGTTTAAAAAGTGATAATTTGGGCTTAAAATGTAAAATTCTGATACCGATAACTTAAAAAGTGAATCGACCAACTAAATCGCACGATTCGACACCTTCGGATTGTTTTTTGTGGGAATTTCAAACCCGTAGACGAAAATAAATCACACAGGTTCAAATCTGGACAAATTAATTCACGATTGTGAAGTTTATAGTCCAATTTGCGTTTTTTTTTCAATTTCACTGTATAAAATGATTGATTTTTTGAAAAAACGTCATTTCCGCTTACGATAAACGTTTAAAAAATGATAATTTGGGCTTAAAATGTAAAATTCTGATAACGATACACCTTCGGATTGTTTTTTGTTAGAGATTTCATACCCTAGACGAAAATCAGTAACACGGGTTCAAATCTGGACAAATTAATTCACGATTGTGAAGTCTATAGTCCAATTTGTGTTTTTTTTTCTATTTCTCTGTATAAAATGTTTGTTTTTTTGAAAAAACGTCATTTCCGCTTACGAGAAACGTTTAAAAAGTGATAATTTGGGCTTAAAATGTAAAATTCTGATACCGATAACTTAAAAAGTGAATCGACCAACTAAATCGCACGATTCGACACCTTCGGATTGTTTTTTGTGGGAATTTCAAACCTGTAGATGAAAGTAAATCACAAAGGTTCAAATCTGGACAAATTAATTCACGATTGTGAAGTTTATAGTCCAATTTGTGTTTTTTTTTCTATTTCTCTGTATAAAATGTTTGTTTTTTTGAAAAAACGTCATTTCCGCTTACGAGAAACGTTTAAAAAATGATAATTTGGGCTTAAAATGTAAAATTCTGATAACGATACACCTTCGGATTGTTTTTTGTTAGAGATTTCATACCCTAGACGAAAATCAGTAACACGGGTTCAAATCTGGACAAATTAGTGTATGATTTTGAAGTTTTCAGTCCAATTTTACCGTATAAAGTGTTTGCTTCGTTTATTTGACGGCAACAAGCGTTTTCTTCGATACCACGTAACTTTTTTCGATAAAATCACGTACTATAATAAAAAAAATTTAATTTCCAGCCATATGGACACGAAAGACGATCAACAAAATTCGCCTAAGAAGGTGGATTCGAAAGAAGAATCGAACGAGGCGGATCGAGAGCAATCGACACCAGGACCCGGAGTAATACGAAGAAATTTCATAACAACTTCCGGTACTATAGTGGAAACGAGCGAAGAACAACCACCGGAACCCACCACCGAAGAAGTAGTAAATACTACGGGGTGTAACTCGAACGAACAAAGTCCGACAAACGTAATCGTCGATATGCCGGCAGAGAATTTTCAAAATACGACTTACGGTCAAGATTTGGAATACGCCACTTTGAATATCGAAGGGAACGTGGTACCAATAGCGGTGACAACTAATATAGAACAAACCGGCGACTACGCCAACCTCCAAACGGCTCAATACAACAACGGTTACAGCGACGCCACCCAGTATCTAACCCAACAACAATACAATAATTTGTACATGGAAAGAAACAGTGTCGGAAGCTCTTCTCCGAACGCCGTTTTATACAGGGAAGATCCGAATTTGGCCGCAAATCGATATCAAGTGAGTAGGTTGAAAATTCGTCGTAAAAAGGGTGGAATTTTTCGTAAAAATCTCGTTTTAGGGCAACTACGACGGCGCCCAGTCCCAAATCAATTTGATATCCGCTTCGGGGGAGACTTACTACACCGGTACTTGGCCTTCGACGAGCAGCGGTACTTACCACCAACAATACGGTAACAACCCCATACCGCAGGCAGATAGTACCCAACCTTACGGGGGTTTATTCGTTAATTCGTCATGGTCTTCTGGTAGTTTAGACGAGGGACGTCCGCCGCCGGGTCAAGAGGTACTAGTTAAAGAATGCGTTAATTGTGGGGCTAGTGTCACACCCCTTTGGCGTAGGGACGGTACGGGGCATTATCTGTGCAACGCTTGCGGTTTGTACCACAAAATTAACGGGGTGCATAGACCCCCCATTAGGCCCAACAAAAAACCACAGGCGGTAAGTTAGTGTTTTGTTTGGTTTTTTGTTTTGTTCAATAGAAAAAGAGGGGGGGATCTTTTTATCCGAAGGAAATCGTTTCGTTATTTTCTATTTTTTCGAGGGGTGTATCGACATTGAAAAAGTCTTAATTTTCTTATCGTACCTCGTATATATCACGAAACGATTATTTAAGTCGGAAATTTATTTTTTTTTAAGTTTTTGTTGTACAGGAGGTCGTATAAATTATTATTTCGTATGGGAAATCTTTGAAAATTATTTATACTCATTCAAAATTAGAATTTTAATACTTTTAGAACGCCCCTTGTATTATTTTTCACGTTAATTTCATTTTTGTGCCCGATAACGATACGATAATTTCATAAATTCGTTTTATTATCCTTGTCAGGACTTAACTGGACGCAGTATTTTGTATTACTAACGAAACGCTTCGTTTTTTTTGAACACTCCTCGTAAAACATTGGAAAAAAAAATTTTTCGGGTCTAAAAATCTATTGTTTTCAATATTTTTATCGATTCATGTTATACGAGGACTCCTAAAAAGTATTATATATGTTGAAAAACAAAAAAAATTTTGGAACTAGTTTCATTCAATCAAATTGCAGATTTTAATACTTTTCGAACGCCTCTTGTATTATTTTTTCCATTATTTTCATTTTTATGCTCAATAACGATATGATAATTTCATAAATTCGTATTATTATCCTTGTCAGGACTTAACTAGACGCAGTATTTTGTATTACTAACCAAACGCTTCGTATTTTTTGAACACACCTCGTAAAACATCGGAAAAAAAAGTTTTCGGGTTAAAAATCAATTTTTTTCAATATTTTTATCGATTCATGTTATACCAGGACTTCTAAAAACTATTATTCATGCTGAAAAAGAAAAAAAAATTTTGGAAGTATTTTCATTCAATCAAACTGCAGATTTTAATACTTTTCGAACGCCTCTTGTATTATTTTTTCCATTATTTTCATTTTTATGCTCAATAACGATATGATAATTTCATAAATTCGTATTATTATCCTTGTCAGGACTTAACTAGACGCAGTATTTTGTATTACTAACGAAACGCTTCGTATTTTTTGAACACACCTCGTAAAACATTGGAAAAAAAAATTTTTCGGGTCTAAAAATCTATTGTTTTCAATATTTTTATCGATTCATGTTATACGAGGACTCCTAAAAAGTATTATATATGTTGAAAAACAAAAAAAATTTTGGAACTAGTTTCATTCAATCAAATTGCAGATTTTAATACTTTTCGAACGCCTCTTGTATTATTTTTTCCATTATTTTCATTTTTATGCTCAATAACGATATGATAATTTCATAAATTCGTATTATTATCCTTGTCAGGACTTAACTAGATGCAGTATTTTCTACTAATAACAAAATGCTTCGTATTTTTTGAAAACACCTCGTAAAACATTGGAAAAAAAAGTTTTCGGGTCTAAAAATCTATTTTTTTTCGATATTTTTATCGATTCATGTTATACGAGGACTCCTAAAAAGTATTATCTATGTTGAAAAACAAAAAAAAATTGGAAGTAGTTTCATTCAATCAAATTGCAGATTTTAATACTTTTCGAACGTCCCTCGTATTATTTTTCTCATTATTTTCGATTGTATGCTCGATAACGATATGATAATTTCATAAATTCATATTATTATCCTTGTCAGGCTTTAACTAGAGGCTGTTCTTTGAAGTAAAAACAAAAATTCGTCTATCTTTTCGAATACACCTCGTAAAACATTTGAAAAAAAAATTTTGAAAATTTTCGTTATACGAGATCCATGAAAAATGTCAGTTGTATCAAATAACGATTATTTAGTATGGGAAAATTTTGAAAATAAGTTTATCGAAAAAACTAACCATCAAAATTAGAAAAATAAAAACTTTTTGATTATTCCTCGTAACAATTTAATAATTACTTGACTGTATCCTCATCAGGTACATCGGATTTATCATTTTTTCCAAAAAATTGATAAAAAACCAACTAACTTTAGTTTTATGAACCGTACATCGAGATACAATCAATTATATCGTTGTTTATGTTATTGGACAAGCTTATGTAGTAGTATTTACGTCAAATTAAAATATGTAAAAGAAAAAACGTTTTCCTTCGAGAAAATTACAAGATCCCCCGTATAATTTCATAAAATTAATCCCGTCTTGTGTTTTAACCGATATGCTGACAAAAAAAAATTGATATACAGTGCGGATTTTTTTTAATACATCGCTTATTATGGAGCACACTGTATTACAACTAAATAACGATATATACGGTTATTTGGTGTATCCTTGAGGATATTTGTTTCGCTTTGAAAGGATCGACTGTTTCAAATTCGGTTTTGTTGTTGCTAGGCGACAAACGGAGACGAAAAGTACTTGAAAAAAAAAATAATTCGGAGAATTATTTATCGAAATCTATCGATCAAGTCGGGGAAGAGAGTATTGCTGATAACGGTGTTTGAACAATAAAAAATGGGGCCAACTAAAAGAGAGATAAGGAGACGCATTCGAAAGCATATTTTGGTATCACACAAGACTTGGAAGTTTTTTATTTTTTCAATATATATTTATATGTACCTATATGAAAACGCCTTTGGTTATTTTGAATTTCTAAATCTGTTATGTACACTCAGTTTCAGATATACACGATTTATATTTTACGTTTCAGAAGTAGACACCCGAATATTGTCATTTTGATTTTATACTTACCCTGTATACTATTTGATGATTCATTTATCGGTTAAATTGATGGTTTTGTCGATTTTTTTCTTTGAGAAGTTTTTTTTCCCCTTCGTTTCATATCTTAGTTTCATTTTGATTTTTTTAAATTTACTTTCGTATTTTCTTTGACGTTGATTGATGTGAAACATGTTTTTTTTGACAATTCATAGTATTTCCAAAGTCATTAGGAGCTTTTTTGACAAGTTATAGTAATTCCAAAGTCATTAGGGACTTTTTTGACCAATTATAGTATTTCCAAAGTTATTAGGGGCTTTTTTTGACAAATTATAGTATTTTTAAAGTCTTTAGAGGATTTTTTGACAATTTATAGTATTATAGTATCATCATTACAGGTTTTTTGACCAATTAGACTATTTTCGAAGTCATTGGAGGGTGTTTTGACAATTAAAAGTATTTTCAAAGTCATTAGGGGCTTTTTTTGACAAGTTATAGTATTTCCAAAGTCATTAGGGGCTTTTTTTGACAAGTTATAGTATTTCCAAAGTCATTAGGGAGTTTTTTGACCAATTATAGTATTTACAAAGTCATTAGTGGCTTTTTTTGACAAGTTATAGTAATTCCAAAGTCATTAGGGACTTTTTTGACCAATTATAGTATTTCCAAAGTTATTAGGGGCTTTTTTTGACAAATTATAGTATTTTTAAAGTCTTTAGAGGATTTTTTGACAATTTATAGTATTATAGTATCATCATTACAGGTTTTTTGACCAATTAGACTATTTTCGAAGTCATTGGAGGGTGTTTTGACAATTAAAAGTATTTTCAAAGTCATTAGGGGCTTTTTTTCACAAGTTATAGTATTTCCAAAGTCATTAGGGGCTTTTTTTGACAAGTTATAGTATTTCCAAAGTCATTAGGGAGTTTTTTGACCAATTATAGTATTTACAAAGTCATTAGGGGCTTTTTTTGACAAGTTATAGTAATTCCAAAGTCATTAGGGACTTTTTTGACCAATTATAGTATTTCCAAAGTTATTAGGGGCTTTTTTTGACAAATTATAGTATTTTTAAAGTCTTTAGAGGATTTTTTGACAATTTATAGTATTATAGTATCATCATTACAGGTTTTTTGACCAATTAGACTATTTTCGAAGTCATTGGAGGGTGTTTTGACAATTAAAAGTATTTTCAAAGTCATTAGGGGCTTTTTTTGACAAGTTATAGTATTTCCAAAGTCATTAGGGGCTTTTTTTGACAAGTTATAGTATTTCCAAAGTCATTAGGGAGTTTTTTGACCAATTATAGTATTTACAAAGTCATTAGGGGCTTTTTTTGACAAGTTATAGTAATTCCAAAGTCATTAGGGGCTTTTTACCAATTATACTATTTTCAAAGTCATTAGGGGCTTTTTTTTTGACAAGTTATAGTAATTCCAAAGTCATTAGGGACTTTCTTGATAAGTTATAGTATTACCAAAATCATTAGTGGCTTTTTTTGACAAATTATAGTATTTTCAAAGTCATTAGGGGCTTTTTTTGACAAATTATAGTATTTTCAAAGTCATTAGGGGCTTTTTTTGACAAATTATAGTATTTTCAAAGTCATTAGGGGCTTTTTTTGACAAGTTATAGTATTTTCAAAGTCATTAGGGGCTTTTTTTGACAAGTTATAGTATTTCCAAAGTCATTAGCAGCTTTTTTGACAAATTATAGTATTTTTAAAGTCTTTAGAGGATTTTTTGACAATTTATAGTATTATAGTATCATCATTACGGGTTTTTTGACCAATTAGAGTATTTTCGAAGTCATTGGAGGGTGTTTTGACAATTAAAAGTATTTTCAAAGTCATTAGGGGCTTTTTTTGACCAATTATAGTATTTATAAAGTCATTACGGGCTTTATTTGACAAATTATAGTATTTCCAAAGTTATTAGGGGATTTTTGAACAAGTTATAATATTTTCAAAGACATAAGGAGCTTTCTCGACAAATTTCAGTGTTTTCGAAGTCACTAGGGGCTTTTTTTGACAATTTATAATATTTTCAAAGACATTATTGGATTGTTTGACAATTTATAGTATTTCCAAAGTCATTAGGGGCCTTTTTTGACAAGTTATAGTATTTTAGAAGTGATTAGGGGTTTTTGGAACCATTTAGAGTATTTTCAAAGTCATTAGGGGCTTTTTGGGATAATTTATAGGGGGGCTTTTGGGACTGATTAGAGTATTTTCAAAATTCGAAAGAAAAAGCTAAATTCATAGTATTTTTAAAGTCATTTGGAGCTTTTTGACATATTTATAGTATTTTTAGACTCATTTGAACTTTTTTCTCATGAAAATTGTGAAATTTCGACGAATTAAATGAATATATAGTATTTTTAAACTTTTTTGGAAACTTTTCTTATAAAACTTCACAAAATGTTAAACTCATAGTATTTTCAAAATAATTTCAGTGAATTTTCGTTTAAAAATACAATAAATTCATATTATTATGAAATCCCATCGAAAATTTTTACAAAAAATGAGAATTCGTATACAAATTCAAAACGAAAATCCAATTTAACACTAATTCGAGATAATCCAAAAAACTTTTACAAAATAATCGATCGATTCAATCACGTCAACCGTCAATTCTACTTCTGTTTTAACAAAAAATTCGAAAATAATCAAAAATCAATTGAAAAAACCCCCCCAAAGAAAATATATATATAAACATACATTATTTTTCGAAATGAATCATCTACCATCCCGTTTCTATACGTTTCCCATGCCCGACAGTACCACCAACGTTTCTACCAAAAACTAAACCATCATCAAGCTCCTGTTGATTCTATAATGACTTTTTAGACCGGAAATCGTAGGAACGGCGTCACTTGTGCCAATTGTAAGACAAATAATACAACTTTATGGAGGAGGAACAACCAAGGAGAGCCGGTTTGCAACGCTTGCGGCCTCTACTTCAAATTACATAACGTAAGTAGCGCGCTTCGGTCGAAATATAAGAAAAAACAACAGCTGGAACTCGAAATTCCATTGATAATTCCATTTATCATATTGAGTTACGATAAACTATCTTTGTTATAAATAAAAATAGATACAAAAATTTATCTTTTTTTCGTTCCTTTGATACGGATATAAAGTAAAATCTCTGGTAAATATAAGATACATTATCTGACGGACGGTTTATCTGTTTTTTTCCATATATATATTCTGTTATAGGTTAACAGACCTATCAGTATGAAAAAAGACGGTATCCAGACCCGTAAGAGGAGACCGAAAAATTCTGGGGGAAGTCAAGCCGTTTCCGGTCATATGAGATTAGGTAAGCGCTAACATTCATTATTAGAAACTCATATCGTACCCTATAGTATAAAAGAAGGATATAACGTTTCGATACCCCTCGTATAATATACGGATCTACCAATTTTCGAACAAAAATTCGATGTTTTTACCGAAAAATATATTAAAACTTTTCTAATACCCCTCGTATTGATACGGATTTGTTTTTGTGTCCGCTGTTATTTCGAGTTTTCACGCAAAATAGGCTTGAACTATTCGAAAAACCCTCGTAACGATACGTATTTATTGTTTTTTTTACTTGAATTTCGAGTGTTTTTTCAAAATGAGCTCGAAGTTTTCGAAAAACCCTCGTAATAATACATTTTTATTGTTTTTTTGACTTGAATTTCGAGTGTTTTTTCAAAATGAGCTCGAAGTTTTCGAAAAACCCTCGTAATAATACATTTTTATTGTTTTTTTGACTTGAATTTCGAGTTTTTTTCAAAATGAGCTCAAACTTTTCGAAAAACCCTCGTAATGATACTTATTTAATGTTTTGTTAACTTGAATTTCGAGTTTTTTTTTCAAAATAAGCTCTAATTTTTCGAAAAACCCTCGTAACGATACGTATTTATTGTTTTGTTGACTTGAATTTCGAGCTTCTCTTCAAAATAAGCTCTAATTTATCGAAAAACCCTCGTAACGATACGTATTTATTGTTTTTTTGACTTGAATTTCGAGTGTTTTTTCAAAATGAGCTCGAAGTTTTCGAAAAACCCTCGTAATAATACATTTTTATTGTTTTGTTGACTTGAATTTCGAGTGTTTTTTCAAAATGAGCTCGAAGTTTTCGAAAAACCCTCGTAATAATACATTTTTATTGTTTTGTTGATTTGAATTTCGAGTTTTTTTCAAAATGAGCTCAAACTTTTCGAAAAACCCTCGTAACGATACGTATTTATTGTTTTGTTGACTTGAATTTCGAGCTTCTCTTCAAAATAAGCTCTAACTTATCGAAAAACCATCGTAATGATACGTATTTATTTTTGTTATGACACCAATTCTCAGTTTTACCAGAAAATACGTTTCAACTTATCAAAAACCCCTCGTAATGATACTTATTTATTGTTTTGTTGACTTGAATTTCGAGCTTTTCTTCAAAATAAGCTTAAACTTTTCGAAAAACCCTCGTAATGATACGTATTTATTTTTTTTATGACATCAGTTTTCAGTTTTACCAGAAAATACGTTTCAACTTATCAAAAACCCCTCGTAATGATACTTATTTATTGTTTTGTTGACTTGAATTTCGAGCTTTTCTTCAAAATAAGCTTAAACTTTTCGAAAAACCCTCGTAATAATACGTATTTTCAGTTTTACCAGAAAATACGTTTCAACTTATCAAAAACCCCTCGTAATGATACGTATTTATTGTTTTGTTGACTTGGACTTCGAGTTTTTCTTCAAAATAAGCTTAAACTTTTCGAAAAACCCTCGTAATGATACGTATTTTCAGTTTTACCAGAAAATACGTTTCAACTTATCAAAAACCCCCCGTAATGATACGGATTTATTTTTTTTTCAACATAAGTTTCCAGTTTTTCCAGAAAATATGCTTAAACTTTTCAAATACACCTCGTAATGATACGTATTTATCGTTTTATTGACTCAAATTTCGAGTTTCTCCGCAAAATATTCTGAAACTATTCGTAACCCCCTCGTATTGATCATACGTATTCATTTGCTTATTGACATGAGTTTATACGAATTTTCGAAAATCCCTCGTAATGTTGAACAATAAATTTCATTTCGACATCAGCTTCGAGGTTTTCTGAAAATACCCCTCGTAATGATAAGCCCCACGTATTTTGTGTCGAAAATTAATATGAACTTATTTTAGAAAAATTGGGTTATTCTCGAATACCCCTCGTATTTATTTTTTATCGAAATTCAACGTTTTTTTTTTTCGAAAATCGTGGGTGGTGACAATTTTCAAATACCACTCGTATATGTTCTTTTTATCGAAATAATGTTTTTTTGTATGAAATGACTTTTCAACGAGTTTTTTCAACAAATTTTCTCGTACACTGAAAAACGTTGTTTATTCATTATATTAAATTTTCTTTGGAAACTAAATGTTTTTATCCATATATTGCTCAAAGTATAATAAAAATGCCATGTCATACGCATTCTTTGTATTTGACTTGATTCAATAAATGTTTATTTTCGAATTTTATCGCTTATGACATCTCCCTTTATCAGTCCGTTCGTTATCAGCGTTGTTGACAAAGTACTTAAATTTTATCTCTGTACTTGGTACGTGGCAACGTCACGAAATCCACATTTACACAATTCGAAACGCCGGATGATGCGACATTTCGCAATTTATATAAAAAGTAAATTGTGTTAAGTCGGGATTTTGTTTTATGGAAGGGCTTTAGCTGTTTGGAAGTTTTATTATTTTATTAGGAATTTTTTTTATTTGGTTTTATCACTTGAGGTCGCGAGAGTCGTTGTAGTTATGGTACTTTTGAAGTCAAAGAATAATTGTTTCTAGGATAGATCGATTTTCAAATAATATTGGTCATATCGAATAGTATAGTATTTCCAAAGTCAAAGAAGATATTTTTCAAAAATAGAACGATTTCCATACGAAATACGTCGAATTTATCATATTTTCGAAATAAATTATGAAATTTCATGAAAATTCACAATATTTTCAAGTAAATAGAGATTTTTTAGAAATGTATAGTATTTCTAAAGTCAAAGTAAAAATTTTTCCAAAAATAGAACGATTTCCATACGAAATACGTCGAATTTATCATATTTTCGAAATAAATTATGAAATTTCATGAAAATTCACAATATTTTCAAGTAAATAGAGATTTTTTAGAAATGTATAGTATTTCTAAAGTCAAAGTAAAAATTTTTCCAAAAATAGAACGATTTCCATACGAAATACGTCGAATTTATCATATTTTCGAAATAAATTATGAAATTTCATGAAAATTCACAATATTTTCAAGTAAATAGAGATTTTTTAGAAATGTATAGTATTTCTAAAGTCAAAGTAAAAATTTTTCCAAAAATAGAACGATTTCCATACGAAATACGTCGAATTTATCATATTTTCGAAATAAATTATAAAATTTCATGAAAATTCATGGTATTTTTGAGTAAATCGAGATTTTTCTAGAAATGTATAGTATTTCTAAAGTCAAAGTAAAAATTTTTCCAAAAATAGAACGATTTCCATACGAAATACGTCGAATTTATCATATTTTCGAAATAAATTATAAAATTTCATGAAAATTCATGGTATTTTTGAGTAAATCGAGATTTTTCTAGAAATGTATAGTATTTCTAAAGTCAAAGTAAAAATTTTTCCAAAAATAGAACGATTTCCATACGAAATACGTCGAATTTATCATATTTTCGAAATAAATTATAAAATTTCATGAAAATTCATGGTATTTTTGAGTAAATCGAGATTTTTCTAGAAATGTATAGTATTTCTAAAGTCAAAGTAAAAATTTTTCCAAAAATAGAACGATTTCCATACGAAATACGTCGAATTTATCATATTTTCGAAATAAATTATAAAATTTCATGAAAATTCATGCTATTTTTGAGTAAATCGAGATTTTTCTAGAAATGTATAGTATTTCTAAAGTCAAAGTAAAAATTTTTTCCAAAAATAGAACGATTTCCATACGAAATACGTCGAATTTATCATATTTTCGAAATAAATTATAAAATTTCATGAAAATTCATGCTATTTTTGAGTAAATCGAGATTTTTTAGAAATGTATAGTATTTCTAAAGTCAAAGTAAAAATTTTTCCAAAAATAGAACGATTTCCATACGAAATACGTCGAATTTATCATATTTTCGAAATAAATTATAAAATTTCATGAAAATTCATGGTATTTTTGAGTAAATCGAGATTTTTCTAGAAATGTATAGTATTTCTAAAGTCAAAGAAAGAGTTTTTACAAAAATAGATCGATTTCCATACGAAATACGTCGAATTAATCATATTTTCGAAATAAATTATAAAATTTCATGAAAATTCATGGTATTTTTGAGTAAATCGAGATTTTTCTAGAAATGTATAGTATTTCTAAAGTCAAAGAAAGAGTTTTTACAAAAATAGATCGATTTCCATACGAAATACGTCGAATTGATCATATTTTCGAAATAAATTATAAAATTTCATGAAAATTCATGGTATTTTTGAGTGAATCGAGATTTTTTAGAAATGTATAGTATTTCTAAAGTCAAAGAAAGAGTTTTTACAAAAATAGATCGATTTCCATACGAAATACGTCGAATTAATCATATTTTCGAAATAAATTATAAAATTTCATGAAAATTCATGGTATTTTTGAGTAAATCGAGATTTTTCTAGAAATGTATAGTATTTCTAAAGTCAAAGAAAGAGTTTTTACAAAAATAGATCGATTTCCATACGAAATACGTCGAATTAATCATATTTTCGAAATAAATTATAAAATTTCATGAAAATTCATGGTATTTTTGAGTAAATCGAGATTTTTCTAGAAATGTATAGTATTTCTAAAGTCAAAGAAAGAGTTTTTACAAAAATAGATCGATTTCCATACGAAATACGTCGAATTGATCATATTTTCGAAATAAATTATAAAATTTCATGAAAA